>NW_015642820.1:942195-970754 GCF_001515625.1 Sinocyclocheilus rhinocerous
AAATAGACATCACTTAATTTTAAATAATATTTATGTATTTACATATATTTATACATCATATTTCTATTTTCCTTTAAAGCTATACATATATGTATATTTATATATAAAATATTTATATTAGTTTTTTTGTATTGTAGTATATATATGAGCAATATCACTCGAGTACGAGAGCGATACCGGCTCTATATCAGCATGGCTGTGATGAGGCCAGAGCTCACTCGAGTAATAGAGCTGGTATCGCTCGAGTACGAGA
Organism: Sinocyclocheilus rhinocerous; assembly: GCF_001515625.1. Classification (NCBI taxonomy): domain Eukaryota; kingdom Metazoa; phylum Chordata; class Actinopteri; order Cypriniformes; family Cyprinidae; genus Sinocyclocheilus; species Sinocyclocheilus rhinocerous. The sequence continues at coordinate 942,449 of NW_015642820.1, forward strand.
GTGATATTGCGTTTATACAACAGTTTGACAGCACAAGTGTAAATATATAAGAAAAACAGCAACGGAGTGACTTTAAAAACCCTTTTGTGCGGAACTATTTCCTTCCGCCACATATTAAAATCTCAGTTTGACAGTTTAACAGCTGAGCTGAAGCCTCCGTTACTGATTCGAAAACGTCACTTTAGAACTAGTAACGAAGGACCGTTGAGTTGCTTCATTAAAAACTTGTTGTATTACTTTATTAAAAGCTCACTGTATTATGTAGAGTAGACTATTGTGAGAGATTCGCCATCTAATGGCGGAACAATGTTAGAAAAATCACCATCACGAACACACACACTGTTTCCCAATAATAAATACTACTATGTATATAAAATATTATTTATTGAATAATAAACAACAACAGCCATCTTCATTCTTCAGCTCAATCTCATATTCACAATAAAACATTAGTTTCAATGTCCGCTGAGGAAAGCATTATCTTTTTCTTACTGTCTTTCATCTGTTAAGGGTGATTTCCGATGACAGCGCTAATCAGTGCATTTATTAACTGCGTCTTACAAGCTGTTATTAAAAGTAAAAATAACTTCCGTTTTAATCTCTTTCAATATAAAAGTCTTAAATGCTGACTCGTAAAACAGTCTCTTTTCGCCATCTAATGGCGGAACAATGTCACAAAAATCACCATCACGAACACACACACTGTTTCCCAATAATAAATACTACTATGTATATAAAATATTATTTATTGAATAATAAACAACAACAGCCATCATAAAAGCAATGCTCTAATATAAGGCATTAAAGTTACATAAAATATAACGTGACGAGATTTTGCCTTCATCCAAAACTATTTGCTGTGGAACAAATAATAGATTAATGAGACCAAAGACTGCCCGTCAGATTAAATATATATATATAATATAATATATACATATACATATTATATATATATAATATTCTTTCTATAATTTAATATTTTAGTTAAATATTTTATATCCTCAAGTCCACAAAATTTTCTATAAAAAAAGACATTTAAAAAATTAAAGTTCAGTAAGTGAAGTCTGATTTTGGTTCAATAACCACTTTGAATGATTCACTGATTTGAGGATTTGACAAACTGGTTTAAACTAAAAGATTAAAAGAACCAGCTAGTGAGAGTCATTTGTGACTTGCATTAGACTGGTCACACTGTATGTTTTTGATTCATTAAAAGAACTGGCTCATGAGAGTCATTTGTTTGTGAATTAGATTGCACAATACTTTAGCAGCTGCATAGCACACAAGAACCAGCTTTAGCATGGAAAGCACCACTCACATGTTCCTTTAAACATGTAAAAACTAGTTAAAAACTGCTATTTCACAGCACATGTCACTTTTTGATTTTATGTCCATATGTTTCCCATAGAGTTTTTCTTCTAGACAAACATGTGACTCTTTGATTCAGAGCATCTAACAAGCCTTTCCTACAGAGCGGCAAATTGAGTCGCTTTTCAGGCTTTTCACTTTGTGTTTTTTGTGGCATGACAGGCAGGTTACGCTTGCATTTAGCCGCTAATACCCTCCCGAACATGTACGGTTGATCCGTGGAGCTCAAAAGACCCGTCCGAGTAAACACACTAAACGCTCATAAACACACACCATACTGACTCGTTCTGCCAGACATCTGATGTGAAACACAAAAACAGAATTACGTTCTCAATCCGGAGAGGCCTTTCAATGCATAAATCACAGAGGAGAAATGCGCAGCTCACGCAAGTGTGCAAATACTGGAAGAGGAGTGATACAAACGGTGAAAGGGCGTTCCTGTGGTGATACCAGTACAATATCTCACGGTTCTCAACCAATCAGATTTGAGAACCAAAACGAACTGTTGTATAAATAAATATATATATATAATATAATATATACATATACATATTATATATATATAATATTCTTTCTATAATTTAATATTTTAGTTAAATATTTTATATCCTCAAGTCCACAAAATTTTCTATAAAAAAAGACATTTAAAAAATTAAAGTTCAGTAAGTGAAGTCTGATTTTGGTTCAATAACCACTTTGAATGATTCACTGATTTGAGGATTTGACAAACTGGTTTAAACTAAAAGATTAAAAGAACCAGCTAGTGAGAGTCATTTGTGACTTGCATTAGACTGGTCACACTGTATGTTTTTGATTCATTAAAAGAACTGGCTCATGAGAGTCATTTGTTTGTGAATTAGATTGCACAATACTTTAGCAGCTGCATAGCACACAAGAACCAGCTTTAGCATGGAAAGCACCACTCACATGTTCCTTTAAACATGTAAAAACTAGTTAAAAACTGCTATTTCACAGCACATGTCACTTTTTGATTTTATGTCCATATGTTTCCCATAGAGTTTTTCTTCTAGACAAACATGTGACTCTTTGATTCAGAGCATCTAACAAGCCTTTCCTACAGAGCGGCAAATTGAGTCGCTTTTCAGGCTTTTCACTTTGTGTTTTTTGTGGCATGACAGGCAGGTTACGCTTGCATTTAGCCGCTAATACCCTCCCGAACATGTACGGTTGATCCGTGGAGCTCAAAAGACCCGTCCGAGTAAACACACTAAACGCTCATAAACACACACCATACTGACTCGTTCTGCCAGACATCTGATGTGAAACACAAAAACAGAATTACGTTCTCAATCCGGAGAGGCCTTTCAATGCATAAATCACAGAGGAGAAATGCGCAGCTCACGCAAGTGTGCAAATTAAAGTCTCCAAAGGACAGAATGAAGAAAACGGAGAGAGAGCAAGAGGTATTAAGCAATAAGGCATTCATGGTTGTTCTGTGTTGTGATTTTAAGCTCTGTTCCAAAACCTAGTTAGCTACCTTACTGCTTAAAAAGGCTGCTGTCTTCTAAGGGAGCATCTTAACTTACAAGTGAAACTATTATGCAAATAGCACCTACTATGTGAGACACATAGGACACTTGACTCACAGTTGAGTGAAATAACATTAGGTAAAATGTTAGGTAAGATGGGCCATTTTAATGACATTTTTTTATTTAATTAATGTATATGAATGTATATTTATAATCAATATTTCCCTCATCCACAATGGATGCAATGGAATTCAGAATTATTATGATGTGTATTTTAACAGTGATGTATTGTCCAATCAGCATCTAGGACCAAAATTATCCGTTTTATGTGCTTAAACATGATGTGAGGGCAGTCAGGAAGAAAAAGAGAGAAACGGAGCGAGAGAACACGAGTGGAAGATACACATCCTCAGGCAAACAGAAAACAATTGTTTCACTTCCAACCGTAACCTATTTCACCTTTAAACAGCAGATCTCTTTCACTCAATTAATTTCTGCACATTGGCTGTGGAGTGCAGTGGAAAAAGCTTTTATATCCGCCTTTCATTTCAGAATTTTCTCACTCTGTTTTTCTACTTTGGTTTTGTTTACGTGCCACTGTTTGTTTTTTATTCTCTTCTGTTGTGAGGACTTGTGGACTTCACACATTGAAAACACATGGGGGCGGATTCACTAAACAATCAAATGATGGAGAAGAGTGTTAGAACTGGGCATGTGTCCAGACCTGCCATGAGGAGCTTTTTTGACATGTTAAAGAGCCAGTGTGTTGGATTTCTTTAGTATGGAAGCTTGCTTGCACCACTCAATAAAAAAAGGTAATTGTGGCTTATCTAGCAAATTTAGATTTATTTTTTTGCAATTGTGAGTTTACATCTCGCAATTCTGACTTTTTTCTCTGAATTGTGTGACATAAACATGTAATTGCATGTAATAAATAGTATGATATAAATTTGCAATTCTGACAAAAAGTCAGAATTGCAAGATAAACTTGCAATTCAGAATTTTCTTGTCATAATGGTGTGTCCATATCTTTATAACATGCAATTGTGAGTTACAAAGTCAGAATTATGAGATATAAACTCGCAATTTCTAAGGAAAAACAAAGAAACGAAGTCAAAATTGTGAGATGTAAACTCACAATTGCAAAAAAAAAAAGTCAGATCTATGAGATTTAAACTTGCAAATTCTAAGAAAAATTTTTAATTTTTTTTCTCAGACTTGGAATTTATAACCCGCGACTGCGTGTTTATATCTCACAATTCTGAGAAACAAAGTCAAAATTGTGAGATATAAATTCACAGTTGCGAGGAAAAGTCAGAACTGCGAGTTTCTCTCACAATTCTGAGAAATTAATTAAAATTGTGAGATGTAAAAGTCAGAACTGCGAGTTTCTCTCACAATTCTGAGAAATGAATTAAAATTGTGAGATGTAAACTCGCAATTGCGAGAAAAAGTCAGACCTGCAAGTTTCTATCACACAATTCTGAGAAATGAAATCAAAATTGCGAGATGTAAACTCACAATTGCGAAAAAGTCAGAATTGTGAGATATAAATTCACAATTTTGAGAAGAAAGTCAGAAATGCGAGTTTCTACCTCAATTTAGGGAAAATGTCAGAATTGCGAAATATAAAAAAAGTCTTTTTTTTTAATTAAATTTTTTTTATTCAGTGTCAGAAACGGGCTTCCATACTTCAGTTAATCAGGCTCTAAAACAACACAGACAGCATGTGCAATCTGTTCTTAATGAATTATCTTCATATAATCTTGGAAAGCCATTCAAACTCCCAGAACAGAGCCACATACATGCATACTATAGCAAATCCAAAACGTATCCGCTCTCCCGTTCTCGCTCTATCCCACTCCACCCTCTGCTTCCTGCATAAACACATTCATTTGCATCCTTCAAATCCACAGACAACAGAAGATGACACCCAAAAAGCCATGACGAGAAACACGCGTTCACATTTGCATGCGAGCCTCCCTTGTCCCCTGTGCTGCAATGTCTGCTTGTCAGAGATTGTTTTTGCCACTTAAATTTGTTTTCCGCTGATTGACTGCAGGACTAATGACAAACCTGTGCTGTTAGAAGGAATGGCGAATCTTACTCCGTTGGCCCGTCCCGCTCTCTATGAGTCACTGGGTTGTGCTGCTCTGCTAGTCCTCTGATTCAGGAGTCAATAGGTCAACTGCAGGCAGCCCACCCCGCGACCTCTCATCAATCTCTGTCGTTATGGTAACAGTGATGCTTCAGGTAGAGCAGACGTGTGATTATCCGCGAACAGGTTTTCCCAGCTGAACTCCCACTGTCTTCTGACACGATATGGAAGAGAAAATTGTCCCGAGATGAGCACGGACAAGTGATTCACTGGCGGCCAGTGACTCATCACCCGCTGTTCTTTTATTTGTCAGTGTCCAGTCATCATGACAGTAGGCTGTTTTTATGTCTTCTCAGTTTAGAGCCCAGAATGCTCATTTAGGGACCCAGAATATGGTTTAGATGCATTTGTATGCAGTAAACAGAAAATCATTGTGTCTGCTCTTGTCTTAGATATTTTATTTATATGAACGTTTTAATTTAAAAAAGTAAATGATATAAAAATAATTAACAATATTATTATTATTATTATTATTATTATTGTTATTATTTAGTATTTTAATGTTAATTAATTTATTATTATTATTATTATTATTATTATCATCATCATTATTATTATTAAAATGAAAGAGTGATTTTAATATTATTGGTGATATAAATCACATTAGTTTGTTTATTTGTTTGTTTATTAATAATTATATAATATATTAACTAACATAATACTGCTACAAATAATGACTAATAATATTACATGATTAATAATAATATTTATAATTATAATAATTATTATTTGTTATTTGTTATTATAATGTATTCAATATTATTAATATTAAAATGAATATAACTTTTAATATTATAGGTGATATTATAAATCACATTAGTCTACATTAGTCTTATAAATCACAATTTATTAATTTATTATTATTATTTTTTATTATTATTATTTTGTAGAATTATTTATATTGATGCTCCATTCTAAAAGTGTAAAGCGTTATATACAGTATAGTAGAAAATATTGATAACTTCTATTATATGAATATGGGATTTGGTGTAGTATAATTTTTGTTTGATTTTTGTAAGCCCAATATAGAGTCCAAGAAGTCTATTTTGAATTTCTGCCCAGAGTGAACTGAAGCAACAAGTCCAATAGTCCAGACCACTGTTTCACTTCTTACACTGCCAAAAATTATTAGGAACGAGAAATGACACAAGACCAAGTCTGCTGGGAAAAAAATAGTATTATATCATCAAAATGATATCAAAATGCTATAGTATATATCATCATCCTCATTATCATCAAACTTGTCTTAATGTAATGACAATCAAAAAAAGCAACAGTGCTAAATCTCACCAAACCTGTCAAGAACATATCCAGGTCATATTTCAATCCAAGTTTATCTTATTTAAAAAATACCTTTTTAGCACCGTCACCATAATTCGAAATGCCACTCTCGTTATTGTAATGTGAAAGAAAATTATCTAAATGTATAAATAACTATAACTATAAATAAATACAAATTATAAATAAATTGCAAATATAAATGTAAAATATATGACTTAAATTAAAAATGCATGCATCATGGTAGGTATTTTGTAATACTCCATTTGCTGACTTAAGTTTTAGATTTTTTTTTTTCTTATATCATATATTCAAGACAAAGATAATAAAGCACTCTGGTGAATTCCCGCAGTCGTTTGTCATCCATCCTGAGCTCGACCACGGTCACCAGCTTTAACTGCAGATCGTAACAGCCTCCTCCTCTTCCTCCAGTTCAACATCTGTTTGTTAGCTGATGACTTGTGAGTTTGAACATAACAAAGTGTCTCTCCGCTCTAATTAAGCACATTTTAGCAGGACCGTGTCCTGGTGGCGGCACACAGGCAGGCAGAGCGTCGCGCTCTCCGCATTCCCTCAAACAGCTCGCAGACGGCGCAGACTTCCCTCCTCTGAGCTCTGAGTTTGCATAATTACCCAGGTAATTGCAGAGTAATTGGCAGCGTCACCTGCTCCCAAGACGCGCCAGCATTGTTTTATCAACAGCTGGAATCAAACCTGCATAAAGAGAGCGATGAGGAGAGAGAGAGAGATGCTTTATAAAGAAAGAGGCTAGAAAGTTGGCTGCCCGAGGGACGGTTAACCATTCGTTATGAATGGAAATGTATGGAAATGCACTCTGCCCGCAGCCAAAAGACAAGAACGAAAGGAGAGGAAGTTGGGAATGCAGAAGGAAGGAAATGTTGAAGAGAGCACAAGAAAACCAAGGAGAAGTAAATAAATGAAAGACAAAGAAGTGCGTGACTGAGACACAGAGTGAGAAGAGAAGAGAGATCATGTCTGTCTCCAGGGGAGAAAACGAGGTGTCAGCCTTTGTTTCTCTCTCACTGTCTGTCACTCTTTCTCTTGCTGTGAGGCTGTAGATGAGAAGAGAGTATTTGGTGTATTATTCATTCTGTTTAATAGACTGGGCTTCTTTAAAACCTGCAGGATAGTAGAGAAACACCTCTGAATGAAGTTTCTGTCGTCATTTACTTATGTTGTTTCTTTCTTCCATGGAACAGAAAAGATGAGATATGCTAGAACCTTTGAAATTGTTGATGTGTTTTGCAAGTGAGATTTCCAGTGAGTAATGACATTTCATTTCCCGTATAGCCTCATAAAATGTATATATTTTATTATATTGTGGGTGTGGTTTTTTTTCACATTATAGAAAAGAGCTCTGGACATTCTGGAATATTTTTTCTTTTGGTTCCACTGAAAAAAAAAGGCATATGGATTCGAGAAAACGTTAAGGGTGAACTGTTCCTTTAAAGTCAACATGAAATAGCATTCACAAGCAATTTTATTTAAATAAATGAGAAAATTCAATGAGAAAATTTAAAAAACTAAAAAATGCTGACATGTTGATTTTGAGGTTTTCTCATACTGATATACACTGCCTTTATGTTTTTGTCTCTTATGCTCACAAATGCTGCATTTATTTAATCAAAGATGTAAAATTTGTGTGAAATATTATTACATTTAAAAACAAGTTTTCTATTTTAAAATGTATTTTAATTTTGTGATACAATGCTGAATTTTCAGCATTATTACTCCAGTCTTCAGTGTCACATGATCCTTCAGAAACCATTCTAATATGCTGATTTGCTGCTCAAGAAACATTTCTTTATTTTCTTTATTTCTTTCATTTTCTCTACTGTCACTTTTGATTAATGAAATGCATCTTTGCCGAATAAAAGTACTGAAGTATAGAGTATGAGGAAGAGTTACAGAGATGCTGGTGTGTAACAGAATAATGGAGTTCTCATGACTCTTAACAGTCCAGATGGAGTAACACCTTGAGCCGTGTCCTTGTGCTCGCAAACAACACAAACGCCTCCTACACAGCAGCCTCGACACACATTGTGCATCAACACTCGAAGAAGTTTTGACGAACTGCAAAGCAATACCTGCGTTGGCACAAATGTTGACCCATACGTCATTCATAGAGCAGCATCCGCTGTATGATTGAACGAGCTTTCGTTTATTCATGACATGCGCTTGAGTAGATTTACATGAAACATGTGGTTTATGGCCAAACTAATAGGACGGCACACGTTTAGGCAGGAACACTCGAAGGACGCTGGAATTCACCGTCAAGGTCGTTACTCCTATTAACTGCTGCTGATTCGTTTGCAACATCCGACAGAGTTATAGAATGGCGTAATCTGAGAAAGCCCACATCTCCCCAGCTGCTCGTTACATCTCGCCGATACACACAGGAGGCGACGGACACACACGGGCTCTCGGCGTCTGGAGAATCGCTGCTGTCTGGTTGTGGCACAGCAGCATCTGCTGGTGAAAGAGACGCACAGGCTTGAATTCCCTCAGTGAGGCGGGTTTTTGCATCCTTATTCCACACGAGCACAAATATAGCCCTCTACTTTTAACATGTAATGCTCATCCACATTCACACACATCAGCGGGTCCACCGAGGTTCATCCTCGCTAACCGTCTCGGTTCCACCGTGACCAGGTTTTTGCGGAGGACGACTGTGCTCCCAAAGCCCTGCAGGGGTAATGAGAGGAAATCCTCCCTGCTGAATTGATTCCCAAGCTGAGACGACTAGGGAAAAACTGCCTCAGCCAGCACGTCTGGCAGCGAGCGTTCATGTGGAACGCAAAGGTGAGGATTTGGAGTGGTTTGGGGCAAACACGCACGTTTATTTGAGGTGCAGCTTGGCTGTGTTGGGATTATCTTGCAAGCCAAAATGAAAGCGTCATTCAAAGCTGAGGAAATTGGTATAAATCATTAGTAAAAGGCAGATCGGTGCATTCATGATCAGGTTTGTATGTATTTGAGTTCAGTGGTTCAGTTATAATACTAAGTTACACTGATTGCCTTTAAAATTCCAGTTCAAGAATTTGAATTTGAATGTAGAATTAAAATGAATCAACATTCACATGATTGTAATTTTTACCTAGAAAAGTACAATTTGTCAAGACAAATTTTGAATCTTGGCCTGAAAAAGTCTAGCTTAAAAGTATTGAAGTTTGAAGGTTTATAGGCCTTTTGGATGGATGTATAAAATGCCACCTATACAGAAGTGTGTATTATTTTATATCAACATATTTAATAAATTAGCAGAATGGAAGAACACTTCATTTCCCAGAATTAGCTGTGTTGAATTTCTTTGGATGGAAATTTGGAAATTTCCAGAGTTCTCAGAAGCGTAAATCGTCATAGTTGGGTAAACTTCTATAGTTGTGAACTGAACGGAAACTACAACATATTATGTTTCTATTTACCTGAAAGTGAAATATAAAATATATGATAGCGTTTCTATAGCTATGTTTCCATTACCCTGTTTTTATGCACATTTTTAAGTATTGCATCAGAAACGAGTGATGAAAAACACCAAATTTTGAAAAAAGAAAAAAAAAGTCCTTTAATTCGCAAAAAAGTTTTTACACTCGCTTGAGGTGGTTTTTGTATTGCGTGAAAAAGAGTTAATGTGAATAATGGGAGATGGAAACGCATTTTGCGAATAAATGCATGATGAAATGTTGTTATAAGGGGCTTTCGCACTGTGTAGTTCTAGGAACCCAGTTCTAGGAACTAGCCAGCTTAGTGGTTCCTAGAGAACCATTTTCTTCCTCGGGCCGTTTTCCTGGTTGCATTCGCACCGGCAGCAGGAACTCTGAAGCGGCCGACAGTGACGTCTTTGTTCGCGGCACCACTGAATGGATGACGCCGTGATTGGAGCTGTTTTTGTTATGTGCCGTGGGTTTCGTGATAACGGATATGTTATGTAAATGCACAATTTGCGCAATTGAAAGAGCATGAAAATCTTACTAAATCTTCTATGATAACTTGCAGTGTTAAATATCATTGAGACTGAGAAAATAACAAAATGCTGCAGACAACAGGTCGCTAAATGGCGTTTTCGCTGTTTTCCATGTTCATAAAGTAAATATTTTTACATGGCTTTTTAAAAATGCAAGGTAGCCAGTTTTTCGTATGCATTTGGCCAATCAGCGTACACTTTCATCACTGGTAGTTCCTATAGAACTGTTTTAGACCCTACTCTGAAGTAGGAGCTAATTTAGTTCCCCCAAATGGAGTTCCTCGAACCAAATATGTTCCTAGTTCCTGTGGTGAAAACACGCCAAAAAGCGGGTACTTCCGCCAATAGTTCTAGGAATTATGAAAAGGTTCCACTGGTGCAAAAGCCCCTATGGTCATTCTGAAATGCCTGAGCAAAGTATTTCTGTATAATTGCCTCCCAGTCAGAACTGTCTTACACAACTGCATTCCCAAACAGCAGGCATCCACCTCCGAAAGCAATGACCACATTCAGTGGCTTCTCCTAATTTTCTTAGTGATGTTTAGTGGCAGTTTATCAGGAAGTGGCGATTTTGTTCTCTTTGACTCGTTGGATGGAAACAGTGCTTACTTGCAATTTTGCGCATAAGTTAAATTCACGACTTTAAGAAATGCATATATTGATGCTTTCATAATAACAGCTGAACTGGTACGTTTATTGGAGGGTCATATGTTGGTAAAACAATTAAATTGCATTTGCCCAAATTACTTCTGCTTGTGTTACATGAATGCGGCTCATTGTTCAAGCTTTGGTCCCACCCTAAATTAGCAATTTGAGGATGGTATTTACCCAAAATTCTTCACCGTTGGCCTGCAGGTTTGGCCACAGGTTCCGGCCACTGCGAACTTAAGCAGCATCTGACGAAATTTTGAAAAGGCCAGCACATTTGTGTTAGGAAAGAGAGAGTGCCTGACCTTTCAGAAAGATGATACCTGTTTCCCTTTTCTCTCCATTTTTCGCACTCGTTTTCTCTGGTGTTTTTTCTCTCTCTCGCTCTGCTAACACCACCCCCGCCCGCCGTAGAAATTCAATCTTGTTTTGAACATGCTTCGATTGGAACTGCACTTGATGTATCTCCGGTCGCCAAACAAGAGCGAGTGTCTCACTGTTTGTATTTCCAGTGCGATTCATTTACCATGTCATGTTACGCCATCCCTTTTTATGCTAATGCACTTGTCACAGTCTATTTTAGCTCTGACGTTGGCATTTGTTTTGCGTCAGCCCCGTTTTAGCGAACGCACAAGTTTTGCATTCAGATCTAAAGTGCTTTCTATCGCCTTCGGAAGAAATGGCAGTTGAAAAGGCATTTGGAAAGCTCATAAAGGGTGGAATATGTAATGCGTGTAGTTTTTCTTCCTCTCCCTCCCCCTCCCCCTTCTGTCTCTCACTCGCTTGAAACCCATCCAGTTGGCTTGGTGGTAATTGAATCTTAGCCGTCTGGCCCAGAAAGGCAGTGTGCAGGAGTTTAGTTCTGTTGTCCCATTTTGCTCTTGTGATGTGTGTGCGCCTGCGCTTCTGGTGCGCTGGGACTCGAAGCGAGGGCTCATGGGATAGATTGTCCTTATGGACGCTGGGCTGTGGTCATCTTAGATGGATTATTGTAGCATACTATCAGACGAGTCCTACAAAAACGTATCATCTGTGTTGGATTAGTCTGTCTGCTGCATTGTGAAATTCCTGCTTAATTTAGAGGAATAATTCATCATTTGCTCACCCTCGCATATTAAACCCGCATGACTTTCTTACATGAAACAAGAAAAGTATGAGGACTAGGACTCCAGAAATGTCAAAAAAGTACCCTGATGCAACTTGCTATATAACAAGTCTTCTGACGACATATCATAGCTTCATGTGAGCACTTTTCTGAAGTTGTCTGCTGAAAATAGTCTCAAAGAAACTAAAATTTTATTTTATTGCTATCAGATGTCATATAGGTTCTCATGTATCTTGAAGTGTCATGAGTGAACTAAAAGAAGACACAAGTTTATTCCTTTAAGCCTTTGAGGTGTTGTATATTATTTCTTTAACATAATTTCTGTTTGATCCCACCTAACATTAAAGTTTTTAAATATACTTTTATATTGCAATAATTTCACATTCAATCTTCAAATTAATGTAGAAACAACATAAAGATTGTATATGTGTAATATTTGTTTAATGGCATCTTTTTTTATGACTGCAGGCCAGTATCACTGATATACTACTGATGTCTCTTGGAAATAGTTTTCCCCCCTAATATTTTACTATTAACTATAGCCATTCAACATTACAGTATAATTGACAGCTATCAATTTTAACATTTATTATACTTAAAAAAAATAGCAACTAATTTAAGTGAACTTAAAACAATCTTCACATAAACCCATTATAATAAATGTCATATTTAGCTGTGCTCTTCAGCAAGAAGGAAATATAAAGATATTGAATAAAGTTATGAAACACTAAATTCTAAATTAAATATAGATGAATCCTTAAAGCTACAAAAAATGCGTGTAGTTTTTCTTCCTCTCCCTCCCCCTTCTGTCTCTCGCTTGCTTGAAACACATCCAATTGGCTTGGCGGTAATTGAATCTTAGCCGTCTGGCCCAGAAAGGCAGTGTGCAGGAGTTTAGTTCTGTTGTCCCATTTTGCTCTTGTGATGTGTGTGCGCCTGCGCTTCTGGTGCGCTGGGACTCGAAGCGAGGGCTCATGGGATAGATTGTCCTTATGGACGCTGGGCTGTGGTCATCTTAGATGGATTATTGTAGCATACTATCAGACGAGTCCTACAAAAACGTATCATCTGTGTTGGATTAGTCTGTCTGCTGCATTGTGAAATTCCTGCTTAATTTAGAGGAATAATTCATCATTTGCTCACCCTCGCATATTAAACCCGCATGACTTTCTTACATGAAACAAGAAAAGTATGAGGACTAGGACTCCAGAAATGTCAAAAAAGTACCCTGATGCAACTTGCTATATAACAAGTCTTCTGACGACATATCATAGCTTCATGTGAGCACTTTTCTGAAGTTGTCTGCTGAAAATAGTCTCAAAGAAACTAAAATTTTATTTTATTGCTATCAGATGTCATATAGGTTCTCATGTATCTTGAAGTGTTTAATTTTTGATTTCCTCTTTTTTCTTTTGTTCTTTGATTAACAGACATTACAGCTGCTGCGTTATTAGGTTATTTGGCTGAAAAAATTAATCGCCTGTTGACGCGCTAATTTTGACAGCTCTTCACTAAACTTCATTTCTCTAGCAAATAAAGAGCTGTAGACACTGATGACTTGCCTGAGGTAAATGAAATGCTATGTGACATTTTGTTCACAAACTGTTTTACTGACGTCTTTCTGTGGTTGAAACACTGATTGAGCGATTACATGAGGCATGAGATGTTCATTTATGTTTATTTCGCGTTAAAACTAAGTTGTAAAGAGGAAGGGATGATCGCACTCACTGGCACTCCGTGCTGGCGTTAGAACTGAGGAGTTTATACAGCCATCTGTCACGCCACATCAAAGAGCGTCAAAACACCATTTATTGTTTGAATTTCCTGAAAAAATGGGCATAGTTTGAAAGATGAGACTTTGTTTCTTATCAAATGTAACAATATATAAAACTGGAAGTTTCCAATGAAGTTCCACTCGTGCAGTGGTTAAAACAACGCTGTATTTATTCGACTATAGCCATTCAACATTACAGTATAATTGACAGCTATCAATTTTAACATTTATTATACTTAAAAAAAATAGCAACTAATTTAAGTGAACTTAAAACAATCTTCACATAAACCCATTATAATAAATGTCATATTTAGCTGTGCTCTTCAGCAAGAAGGAAATATAAAGATATTGAATAAAGTTATGAAACACTAAATTCTAAATTAAATATAGATGAATCCTTAAAGCTACTTATTAATTTTTGATTTCCTCTTTTTTCTTTTGTTCTTTGATTAACAGACATTACAGCTGCTGCGTTATTAGGTTATTTGGCTGAAAAAATTAATCGCCTGTTGACGCGCTAATTTTGACAGCTCTTCACTAAACTTCATTTCTCTAGCAAATAAAGAGCTGTAGACACTGATGACTTGCCTGAGGTAAATGAAATGCTATGTGACATTTTGTTCACAAACTGTTTTACTGACGTCTTTCTGTGGTTGAAACACTGATTGAGCGATTACATGAGGCATGAGATGTTCATTTATGTTTATTTCGCGTTAAAACTAAGTTGTAAAGAGGAAGGGATGATCGCACTCACTGGCACTCCGTGCTGGCGTTAGAACTGAGGAGTTTATACAGCCATCTGTCACGCCACATCAAAGAGCGTCAAAACACCATTTATTGTTTGAATTTCCTGAAAAAATGGGCATAGTTTGAAAGATGAGACTTGGTTAGCCAATCAGAAGTCATCTTAATAGGGTTATACAGTTGCAAAAACAACAGTTGCAAAAACAGCTTGTTTAATTCTCAGGGTCAAAGAATGAGCATGATAAACTCAATTAATGACTGTTTTTGGTGCTTGGAAACCTTGACTAACATTGTAAGTGGACTTCGGGGAAAACTTTGCTTGAGTGTAAAAGTTTTTTCAATGATATTCATCGTACGTTCCCCATGAATATTCATGAAGGTCGCTAAACTTCTTCAGCAATATATTTTTGCCCATCACTCTCCCTGACACAGAGAGTTCATCAACAGCGCGTTCGCTCACTCACCGCTGACAGACAGACAGGTGGGAGAGGAGTCCGTCAGAGAGACAGGCCAGACAGACTGACAGGAGCGCTCCACAAACTCTCAAGGAGACAAACTCCCAGGAGAAGAGGAAAAATGATGAACTAATTACAGGCGACGGATGTTCGTTCTGGCCTTCAGATACAAACAACCACCCAGTCGCAGGCACGTGCAGGCGGTACCTACTGTAGACTAACTCATTTCTGCCCACTGGGTGACCTTTCTTCTCCTGTCAAAAACAAATTGTTGGCACACATAAAAACTCAATGGGTTAAAACATTTTAAAGCCCATCTAACACATTTAAATGGCTTTTTAAAAGGATAATAAAGGTTAGCATGTGAGCTGGGTCATTATAAAGTGGGTCATTTGAGTTTGGGATCAGTGGTTTGTTCAACTTTGTAACCTTAAGTATGAGCAATAGTATGGCCCTATGATTGTCATGATATGAAAAATGCAAACGGAATTATGGAATCCAGTCATAAAAGTAGAAATTACTTTATAACGCAGAATGTCAAGGAATTTGGCATATGGATAAGTTTTGGTAAATATTAAAGCTAGTGCTGTCCAACGATTAATCGCGATTAATCACATACAAAATAAAAGTTTTTGTTTACATGATATATGTGTGTGTACTGTGTCTATTTATTATGTATATATAAATACACGCACATGCATGTATATATTAAGGAAAATATGTTAAATATTTATAATATTTATAATATAATATAAATTATATGAATATAAATATATACATGTAAATACATGTACATATTTCCAAAAATATGCTGTATATGTGTGTATTTATTTATACATAATAAATATACACAGTACACACATATATATCATGTAAACAAAAACTTTTGTTTTGGATGCGATTAATCACGATTAATCGTTTGACAGCACTAATTAAAGCACAAAAAGACTATTTAATATTTATAAACTATAGTCAGATACTCGGAAGGTTTCTTTGTAAATGTAATAGGTTACAGATTACAAGTTACCCTATTTAAAATGTAATATTTAATATTTAAATTACTGTATTAAAGTAATGTAACTGATTGCATTTGATTACTTTTTGATTACTTTTTTTTTTTTTACATTTTGGCATTTACATTTCATCCAAATTTACATTTTATCCAAAGCGACTTACAAATGAGGACAATAGAATCAATCAAACCAACTTTCAAAATCTTTCATCTCTTGAATTAAAATTATAATAATTTAATTTTAAAGCACAGCCACCACCAATCAGACTTCAGCACCTCTTTTTACTTTGAGATAAATTACAGATTTAAAATCATAACAAAATGTGTTTTTCCTCTGTTGTGCAGCATTTTGTTTGCCAAAAATTTAATTTGACTACATCTTAAAAGATTAATTAAATTGTCAAAGTTTTATGCAGTCATTTGATTATTGACGTTTTTTATTTGTATTAAGTAATAAAACAAAGAATCCAGAAAAGATTCTGAAAAAAAATAAAACACTACTATTATTGATAAAATTTTAGTAACATTAAATTGTTAGTTTCATGAATTAAATTAATAATTAAAATTTAATCAAGCCATTAAAAAGGAATCTAAAATTAAAGCAAAAACATGGAATTTTGGGGAAAAAAAAAAAAAAAACATGGAATTTTTGTACTGCCCTACAGTAGTAACCGTGATGCTTACCTTAGCAAATGCCACTAAAAACTGTTGCGCCAGCAAGTTTGACTGACCTACGCTGTATTCAGCATGGCTTCCAAAGCTGTCTGCTTCCTCCCGGACCTCTTGATCCTACAGAAAGAGTGACGGAAGAAAGTCACAGTGAAGGTCTTTTCAGATTTCTGGACGAATTGTTAGCTGAAGGTGGCTGGAGGTTGTGTTTATGTGTGTGTGTTTGTGTGACGCCCTTTTAAAACTTTCTCCAGCTCTGCGGATCTGTGTAAGGCTGCAGGCTTGTGTGCAGATCTTATTTTCTGATAAGTTTCCGTGATGTCTGGGATTTTGTGGCCCTCTAACAGGTCGTAGAACAAGCCTGCAGCTCACGGGCACGACCGATGGAAAGAGCGTGGACGCTTAGCGCTAATCCCTTTGAGAGCATCGGGACACACATATCGCCTCCTGTAGGTGTGTGTTTGTGTTTGTTTGTTTTTTTGTGTGAGAGAGATGAGAGTGCAGATGTGTGTAAATTAATGATATGCAGAACTTAAAGAAGTCCTGTATAATTACTCTCTGACACGATCAGCAGGCCCACACTGAATCTGCATTCTTCACATCCTCCGGCATGTTTGTTTATTAAATATTTAGCTGGATCTGATTTATGTTTTTACCAGTAAGAATACAGTACTGTCAGTTCCACTTAACACATTTTACTATATTTAAATCTGCAATTTCTTTCCCCAAATACAGATGTAAAATATGCAGATCTGGTTCGACCAATCAGATGAGCATTTATGGAGCTCTTTGATAACTTTTCTTAATCAGTATTTTTGTCTTGTATTCCATGAAAAAATCCTGAAAATATTTAAAACAAGATTTATTTGAGATGCATATTCAGTCTTGATTTCAGAGAAATCTAATGAAATGTATTACGGTTTATGTTTTATGTCTTTTTTTATATATATATATATATATAAATTTAAAACAGATTTTTTTGTTTTAATTTTTTTTTTACTTTTTCTTAGAATAAACCTTAGTATCTAATATAAATATAAATATGTTGTTTTGCATCTCAAGTAAATTATTCTTGTTTTAAAAATATTTATTTGTACTGGAAAACAAAGTACAAAATTGTAAAAAAAATAAAAAAATAAAAAAATAAATAAAATGTGCTAATGAAGAAAAATTAATTTTATTAAATTAAACTTATTTTTATTTTTTAAGATATTTAAATGTTTTACTAGAAACAGGATTCAAATAAAAGTATATATATATATATATATATATATATATATATATTGTGCAGTGTTGAGTAACTGAAGGATATATAATATAATATAATATAATATAATATATAATTAATAATAAAATCCTATAATTATTTGTTATTCATTTATTTTATACAATATACTAACTAACTGATTTTGTTGCACAGAATTATCATAGTTCTCAGAAAAGATCTCTGCTAATAATGGGATTTTTTTGCAGCAGACAATTTGAAGTTTGACCAATTTTATCCTAAAGTTGTTTATTAAAGGCTATGGATTTGTTGTTATGCTTTGACTGTATTAGCCGTGACTGTTTAAAACTGAAAAGATTTGACATCTTGAAAGGGTTAATTAGACTTAATCAGCTTGCAAACACCACTAAAACCCTTTCTGTGAAGTTGCGGGTCTAAATTATTTCCCTTTAAAGCACTAATATAAATCCATCACACTTCAGACATCCCTTACATGGTTAATAAATGCACATACTGCCAAACGATCAGGCTTTTCCTCAGCGTTTGGCATTAAGACAGACACACAGATAGAGATGGAATGAGAGCGAGTAGGACGGCCAGCCGTGGTGGCAGACGGCCGCTGCAGTCTAATTAAATGAATGAAGACACATGTTGTCCGGTTGGCCTGACTGGGCGGCTGTCATCTCTGCGCCGGCTGGGGCCTGTCGAGGAGGTAATGGAGCCGTTCTGCTCTGGCTCGATGCCATGAGCGTTTAATAGGCTGCGTGGACCCAATCAGGACCTCATGATTACAGCGGGACGGGAACCGTGACAGTGACGTCGAGATCAGAGCATGATGTAGACTTTCGAGGATCAGGAGAACTTGATGGACTTCTCGGTTAAGTTTCGTTCAAGTATTAACCTCAGTGTTTCAGGTGATTCTTCCCTAGAATAAATACAATGAAACCAAATCAAATTATTATTAAAATGTAGAGCTGTAAAATTAATGATGTCATTGCTCGGCTCTTTTGGTTTTGGAAGAATTTGGAAAGAAATGTTTAAGATTATGTTGAGACTTTTGATTGCACACTTGGTGTTTTTGGCACATTTGAATCAGTTTGAGACATTGTGGAGATCTTTTCTAAAGCAAGCAAAATTACATGTATTTTTTTTTCCCCTTGGACCTTCCGAGAAATTTTTGAGAGGCAGGAGAAAAGTATTTTATTTTATGTTATTATTTTATTTTATTTTATTTTATCTTTTATATTTTTATTTTATTTTATATTATATTTTTATTACATTTTTTATATTATATTATATTTTTATTTAATTATTTTATTTTATTTCCCATGGACCTTGGCCAGAGTTTATGTATTAAAATTTAATCAGAGGTGGTTCTTAGTCAGAATAGACGTCATATTTAATTTAACATGAATGAAAATAAGTCTGTGAAGGATAGATGTTTTTTCTCCCCTTGAAATATTTTGGAAATATGCATTTTCATTGACGTACACTGCTACTGAACAGACTTCCATTAATGTAAAATATGTCATCTACCATGACAGAACTATGTGGGTAAGTACCTGTAGAGTAGTTGTATTAGAGGAACGAAGACTTTAAGTTATTGATGAAGGCGCTTCAGACTCCAGTTAAAATGCATGTGATTCTCTGAGATTCTGGAACTTTTTTTATCCGTGTCAGGAGGAGCTGCATGTGCTACCCACACTGGACCAGATCCAGCCAGACCCCAAACACGCGTCCCCTCTGCTTTCTTCCTGTTCATTCCAGCAGAAAATAGAAAAGGGGGCATGAGAGACAGGGAACGTTTCCATCTCATGGCTGTGAAGACGGTGTTTCCCAAAAAAATGCTTGAGCTCCATTAGATTTGCCAAACTGCGTCATATGCAGTTGGAATGGAACTTTG
This sequence comes from Sinocyclocheilus rhinocerous, assembly GCF_001515625.1. Taxonomy (NCBI): domain Eukaryota; kingdom Metazoa; phylum Chordata; class Actinopteri; order Cypriniformes; family Cyprinidae; genus Sinocyclocheilus; species Sinocyclocheilus rhinocerous. The sequence goes on from NW_015642820.1 coordinate 962,263, forward strand.
AGTGACTCAAACTCACTATAGTCTCCTTACTTATTTGATGTGTTGGTAATTACCCATCATTCTTGTTCCTCAGGTCGCTATATTTAACCATGCGGTTCACAGTACGTCTCGCAGGCTGCATCATATAGATAGTCGGTTGATTCACCCGGCTTTTCCTCCATAAGTGTCTGACACCCACCAGCGCGTTATCCCAACAGACCTTGTGTTTCAGGCAACAGATTAAATTAACTCGAGGTGGGAATGGAAACGAAAACCGATGCGAGAGAAATTCCCCTGACAGGGAGACGATAATAAAAGATGTGTGAAAAGTGACGTGTTTGGGGAATGAGATGTGCAATGATGAAATGACAGAGCTTTGGTTCACCCTTCATGCAACAGCTTGGAATGAGGGAAAAGGTTGTGATTGTTTGATTGCAGAACTAGTTGAACTCCACCTGCTAGTTCATTCATTCATTCGAGTTTAAAATAGTTGAGAATAGTGCAGTGTAATGTGCATTCATGTATTGTGATGCATTGATCTGACAATAAAAATTAAATGCACTGAGTACAGAATTTGATTATTAATTTTGATGACTGTATTATTATCATAATTGTGTGCATTCTTTGGAACAAAGTAAGTTAATTTATGTTTTGGGGGACAGTTAGTATTTATTATGCATATTCAGAAGTTTGGTATCAGTAAAAATAAACTTTTAAAGAAATTATTTTATTCTGCATTTTTTTTAGTAAAAGACTTTTACATTGTTGCAAAAGTTTCAATTTCATATAAATGATGTTCTTTTGAGCTTTCTGATTAGAGAATCCTGGGTGGGGGGGTGTTCTGGAATTCTGGAATGTTTTCACAAAAAATGAAGTGGCATAACTTTTTTTAATATTAATAATAAGAAGAAATGTTTCTTGAGCAGCAAATCAGCATATTAGAATGATTTCTGAAAGATCATGTGACACTTTAAGACTGGAGCAATGATGCTGAAAATTCAGTTTTATCATCACAGGAATAAATTACATTTCAACATTTTTTAAGATAGAAAATATTTCATTTAAAATGTAATAATATTTCACAATATTACTGTTTTTACTGTATTTTTAAGCAAGTTAATTCAATAAAAAATCCCCAAACTGTTAATCTTTTGAACATTTATTTATTTATATTTGACTAACGATGATTAGATAATTTTTTTTGTATATTTATTTTATATGCAGTATATTATTTATCACTGTACAAAATGGTACAAGTTTAACAATATTGGACATAATATTTTGGAGTAGTTTTTAAGGCTTGATTTTTTAATGGAATCTATCTGAATAAATCATGTAAAATCTCCTAAATTATTTAATCTATGACACAATGAATTTCATATAATTATTGAAATGTGCTCATTTATTTTAAGTTGATTCTCAAAAGTCTGTGATTTTGAGTGAGGCCTGTTTGTATTTGACTTTGAGGTATTTTGTACAATTAAAAGTCTGTATACAGCCAGACAGCTCAAATAGGAAAATACTTGATAAATACTGCACTAGCACTAGCAAAGCTACTGCTCACTGAACTAGGCATAATGCCTCATAGGAGTAGTATACCATAAACTCTACTCTTCTGCACAATGGTAACTCTGGTAATGAAACTCTTTCAAATGTCAAACATAACGTCTCGGTTACGTATGTAACCCTCGTTCCCTTAAGGAGGGAACGGAGACGTCACGTCGGTGACCGACGAATTGGGATCTCGCTTAGAGAAGCCGGCCCAAACTCTAGGCACGAATCGTCGACCAAAAATGCGTGCAGGTCCCCTATCCTCTTGATGGAGGCCAGTGCAAGCAGGAGCAGAGTTTTCAATGAAAGAAACTTTAGCTCAACTAAATGCAAAGGCTCGAATGGGCCCTGCTGTAGTGCTTTGAACACTAGAGACAGGTCCCAAGAGGGTATAGAGGAGGGCCGGGGATGATTTAACCTTCTCGCCCCCCTAAGGAACCTGATGACCAGATCATGCTTCCCTACCGACTTCCCTTCCACGGGGTCATGGTTAGCAGCAATTGCAGCGACATTGACTTTAAGGGTGGAGGGAGACAGCCTTCGATCCAACCCTGGCTGCAAAAAGGAAAGCATGACCCCGATCGGGCATCTCCAGGGGTCTTCCCGATGAGAAGAACACCACTCGACGAACAGGTTCCACTTCAAGGCGTAAGCGTGTCTCGTAGACGGTGCTCTCGCCGAAGTGATGGTGTCAACTACCTCTTGGGGTAGGTCACCTAGAACCTCCGCGTCCAGGGACCAGACATGGAGTTTCCAAAGGTCTGGACGCGGGTGCCAAACGGTGCCCCGTCTCTGAGTCAGTAGATCCTTCCTCAGAGGAATCTGACAGGGATGGGCTGTCGCGAGGAGCATTAGTTCGGGGAACCAGGTCCGAGTGGGCCAATACGGTACCACAAGCAGGACCTGCTCCTCGTCCTCCCTGACCTTGCACAGCGTCTGTGCGAGAAGGCTCACTGGGTGAAACGCCTACTTGCGCAGGCCCCCGCGGCCAGCTATGTGCCAGTGCGTCCATGCCGAGTGTTCCCTCGGTCAGGGAGTAGAACAACTGGCAGTGAGAGGTTTCTGGAGAGGCTGAGCGGCTCCGAAATGTCTCCAAAACAGCTGGACGGTCTGGGGAGGGAGTCTCCATTCTCCAGGGAGCGTAGCTCATGACAGCTCGTCGGCCGTACGGTTGAGCAGACGAAACCACCGCCGTACCCGCAGTATTGTTGACGCTCTCGAACCGCTCGCTGCTGCCTGCTGGCGATGGAGGAGGATGAGTGTGGTCCGGTGACCTGGTGAGCTCCTCATGCACCTCCGGGAAGAAAGGTACTGAGGTGGGGCGCTGAGAACCAGCGCGAGCCACCCCGAGAAACCAATCGTCCGACCTCGAGGGCCCGGGACGCGGTGGAGGTTTCCACGCAGCTCCGAGATGGTCTTCTTCCCGCAATGGGAACATGACTCATCCGCGAACGCCACCTCAGCGTGTTTAAAGCTCAGACACGTGAGGCAGCGATCGTGACCATCACCCGGCACCAGGTAACAACCACATCCAGAAACGCACGGGTGAAACGGCATCTTTAAAAATATGATGCGTCGTCTTTACAAAGACGCACCCCGCTTATTGTACTCTTTTAGAGAAATTGGCTCTTTTAGGGAAATGCTCTTTTACGTGCTGAGGGGAAACGGGCCTCAGAACTGCTTAAGTTTCCTTAAAAAAAAGGAAAACACATCTCTTGGTTTTATTAGTGAAAACTCCTCAATATTTTCTATACAACACGGAACCACAATTTCTTTAATACAATTTACACACTATTTTAATTATCACCTTAATTTATTAAATGAAAATTACAAGACCCATGATTCATTTTTTACAGTGATTCAGTAGATTTTTCACATATTTATCAGTCTACTTCTGTTTATTGTTGTATCTTATTGGCTCAATAACAAATATGTGTTACATTTTGTCTAATATTAAACTTTTCAGACTATATTAATACTATATTCAGCATATTTTGGAAATAATCATGAATGTCCAGCTAGGCCAACTCTAAACAGGTGGTTATTGGTCAGAATAAGTAGAAATCTATGTCTAAGACTGTGTTTAGTTCTGTGTTTGATATCCAGAGGAAGGTTTCTATTCCACTATAAGGCCTGAAAAGTTAAAATGTCATTGTTTTGGAGGTTTCTGGCCCTTTTTCCAAAGCAGCAGCCGAAGCAGCTCGAGTTCAGTGTGCCGAGTGAACACGTCAGATCCACTCAGACAAACATCAGTGCAGAGTGGGATGTCATGACCTCCAGCCATCTTTTCTTTTAAGAGGTGGAGTTCACATCAGGATAGTGTCATTAATATTGTAAGGGATGCTGGGTACAGCATGTGTGTGTTTGTGTTTCCCCTCCTCTTCCTTCTCTCTCTGGGACCGGCTGAGGAGTGTTGGGGAACAGACAGAAATAGAAAAGAAGAGGAGCAGATCAAACAAGGGCCGCCTCTGCTCGCGGTTCCTCTCTCATCCTTCATCTAGTCGTCAGTATCGTGTGGAAGACGCTGTTCTCAGCCCGCGTGCCTCTTTGAAGTGGCATTAGGGGTTCACAAAGGATTTAGGCCAAAGTCTGTAATGGGGGAACATCAGCTTTTGGTGTGCAGCACAGGAACCTGAACACTAATACGAGTACATACTCGAATTAAATGATGTTTATTTACACTCCATGGTGGACTCAATGGTCAGAATCTTGTACTTTTATTTCACTGCATTCCAAACCATAATATTGTACATTTTACTCCACTGCATTTCTTAGAAACGTGTCAAAATGAGCCAAGAGCAGGATATCATCAGAGCTTAAGTGTGCACATGACTAATAGGTGAAAAGTAACTTACTTATGCTTACTTATTCATTTTTATAAATGAAAATCATATTTAGGTCACGACTGTCAGTTGTTTGTAAACTAAATCTGATGTAAAAACGTGAGCTGTTTATGACCACTGTATGAAATGCTTGAATGCGGACATTTGTGCATCACCATCTGAGCGAAGTTCTAGGGAAAAACGAAACATAAAATTAAAATAACGCAAATTAATGTGCATGCATCTTCCTGTCAGGAGTGTCTGCTGTGCAGGAGCGAAGGACGCGGAAATGCAGGAGATTCACGAGATGCAGGAGATCACAGTCATTAATAATCCAAATAGGGGTAACACAGGGCAGGCAGGAACATGCACAGCGCACATAGTATAGACGACATTGGACAAAGGAACGGACAACACTTTAAATACAAGACTTAACGAGGGGTAATAAACGAGACACACCTGAACCAAATCATACAATCACACAAGGGAGAAACTGGGTCACGGGGAGCACATGGGGAGGAAAACACACACAGACAGTCCAGGGGCGTGACAGTTCCCTGACTTGGAGCAGGCAGAGCAAGGCGGGACCCAGGCCACCGCCATGAAGGTGACCTACGGTGGAGCCAACGGAGGGAGGAGCCCGAGGTGGAGACGGAGAGCCGATGAGTCAGGGCGACGGCGAGGATCCGGAGGGCCAAGGCGGAGCAGATGGCTCAGGCGACTGAGGCGGAGGCGAGGATCCGGATAGCCGTGGTGGAGCCTGAACGACAGAGGACCAAGGAGGAGCCGAAGGGAAGGAGGAGCCTGACAGAGCCAGAGGGACGGAGGGACGAGGCAAAGCCGGAGGAATGGAGTCCTAAGGCGGCAGATGTTCGACGACTGACCAAGGTGGAACAGGAGGGACAATGGAGCCCGGCGGAGCTGGTGGACTGATTTGTGAGCCTCCGGGCTCTCCGGGCTGGTGTGCGCTGCTCAGACACACCAAATCATGACTCCCAGCACCGGGGGCGCGTCAGACAGGTGAACAACAGGGCTGGCAGACAGGTCAGGGCAGACTGGAAAGTTCGAGGAAGGTGGGAGGAGAATGGGCATGTCCGCATATATATCTGCCTCCCAGTCTATTAAGTCCCCTGAGTTCAGCAGCAGCTCACCCCCAGCGGTGGTGCAGTGGGCGGGGCTTCCTTCAGTGCTCTCGCGCTCCACTGTGGAATCCTCCGTGGCGTGCTTAGTTGCCAGCACTAGCACCTGGTCAGACGTCACGTGAGGCTCTGGCTCCGGGGCAATCCTCAGCTCTGTCGCTCTTTTCAGCGATGGCCCGTTAGTCACGGCGGTCTTTGGCTCTCCATCTGCGGTGGGCTCAGGCTTTGGCTCCGCGCAGCAGGGTGATGGTGGGCTGGGCTCTGGGTCCGGAGTGGAACTGGCGAGATCATCCTCGGTGCAGATGGTGAACGGAGATCCATTTCTCTCCAGTATCCACTCCACAAAGGCGGCGAAATTCTCCCGAGTGCCATCTTCGGACGACGGCGCTCTGCACGCGGTGTTTAGGCTGGCATCGTAGAATGCACAGAGTGCGTTGTCCGGGTAGCTGGTGTGATGAGCGATATCCAGGAACAGTCCGGTATGGCACTTGAGAGATCTCTCCGCCTGCTCCAGCAGGAGGAGGAGGTATTCAGGATGAAGGAAAGCATCTAAGGGATCCATGGGGGAAAACCAGAAAACAAAACACTGAACAAATCACGGAAACAAAACGGAGGGGAAACACACAACTAAACCCTTTTTTTGTGGTCGGTACGGTGTTCTGCCAGGAGTGTCTGCTGTGCAGGAGCGAAGGACGCAGAGACGCAAGAGATTCACGAATCACAGTCTTTAATAATCCAAATAGGGCTAACACGGGGCAGGCAGGAATACACACAGAGCACATAGTATAGACGACACCGAACAAAGGAATGGACAACACTTTAAATACAAGACTTAACGAGGGGTAATAAACGAGACACACCTGAACCAAATCATACAATCACACAAGGGAGAAACTTGTGTGGGTCACGGGGAGCACATAGGGAGGAAAACACACACAGACAGTCCAGGGGCGTGACAGTTTCCTACTGCTGAAGCAATTTCAAATGACTTTCAAACTAGTATGCATTCCTAATTTTTTAAATTGTTTTTACAGTATATTGTTATGCACATTTTTATACACATTTTTATGCACATTTTATTATTATGACAAATGCACATTTTATTATTTCTCATATGTTTTCTCTCAATATTAATATTAATAAACTTGTAAGAACAGTCCATACACATTACTTTAAGAACATTTTGTCCTAACATTTATTTAAGTTTAAAAAAACAACGTTGTGCGAATGTTCCCTGTTAGCTGGGTAGGTTACATCACATTTTCACAGTTCATGTTTTCCAGAGTTCTTTTCACAGTATAACGTCTATCCCTATAGCCTCATTTTTATTCACGTCAATTAAAGTCCACATCACGCCCTGGAGGAAGTTGTTCAAATTCTGGATAAGTCATCAAAATAAAAAATATAGCCTCTCGAAATAGTTTCTTACATAGATAGTGCTAACACACACACACACACATGCATGCACATTGTGTATCAAACACGCTGATCATATCTGAGAGTCTGTGTCAGCGAGTGCTGAGGTTTATAGAGGTTAAACGGTAAATACGGAGCCCGAGTCTGTTTATAGCGCTGCCATTTTTCTAAATAAATATCTCTTCTCCTGACCTCTAGCAGGCAGGCAGCGTGCGTCGGCCCAGTAAAGCGCATAATCACTCTAATTAGAAGAGGTCGCAGAAACCAAAAACATCACCTTGTTCATAACCTACACACACATACAGCCAAATACCGTGTCAGTCACCCTCCTCTAAATACACTTCCTTTGAAAAGAAGATGCAGGGAATTGATGCAGCCGGTGTTTCTGGACGCAGAACAATGAAAGGCAACTGTTTCTAAGAATGAGCATGTTTTGCTTCGATCTGAAGCATCTGGTGAATCTGTTAAAGATCACAGTTTTTGCAGAACAGCATGTGTCTAAAAGAAAGGACGGCCTCAAGGATACGCTCAGCCATGCAATCCATACAAAATTATGTATGAAAGCGACAGGGAGAGAGAGAGAGAGATGTAGTGTCGATCTCAGACGTCACACCTACAGACTCTTCATAGACCGTCTGATGCATACATACTGCACACAAAAATGGCAAGAGGTTTAAAGAAGTGGTTTCGGTTTTACTGGCAGACTTTCATGATATTTTTAGGATTCCTCGCTGATTCACAGGTGTTTTTTTTTTATTAGTTTGCTGAGAAACAAACTTGTGTTTATCTTTGTATTTTTGTCTTGTTTTCCATTGCAAATATCTAAAAGCGTTCTTAAATCAAGATGCATTTACAAAATGACTTAAGATATTAAGTCTTGTTTTCTGCGAAAGGTATCAAAATTTTGTTAGTGTTTGCTTTAAAAACATTGCCAATGGAGCAAGAAAAATAATCTTTAGTCTTTGAATTGATATTATTTTTCTTACCCCATTGTCAGATATTTTTTCTGGTTTTTAGCAAAATTTTGATAAATTCCTCAGAAAACAGGACTTGTGTCATTTTGCTTGCCAAGTGTCTTGATTCAAGAATTTTTAGATATTTATACTAGAAAACGAGACAAAAATACTAAGTAAGACAATCAGTTTTGTGCAGTGCGCACAATTAAATTTACATTTAATTGAAAAGTTTAATATTCCTATTCAGGTTTAAACATAAAGCATAACCTTGTTCTAATGGTAGCTTAAAAAATAAACAAAATTTTATAATTTAAAACAATTTAATCATTTGTTTCATCTTCACTAAATATATAAAAGTCATTTAATTAATTTTGTAAATGGGTCATACATATTTAAATTAATTTAGCATGTATGGATGTGTGTGTGTGTGTACCTATTTAACCATATTTTGGGGACAAATTTGTACCCAAAAGTGAGCTAAACCTAACAAAATCTCCAAAAACCTCCCTTTGGGGACGTCCTCATTTGTAAAACTGGTATAAAAATAAAGTAAACAAAGTTTTTTTTTTAATTGTAAAAATGCAGAAAGTTTCCTGTGAGGGGTAGGTTTAGGTGTAGGGCGATAGAAT
>NW_015642820.1:970872-973263 GCF_001515625.1 Sinocyclocheilus rhinocerous
GAGCTAAACCTGACAAAATCTCCAAAAACCTCCCTTTGGGGACGTCCTCATTTGTAAAACTGGTATAAAAATAAAGTAAACAAAGTTTTTTTTTAAATTGTAAAAATGCAGAAAGTTTCCTGTAAGGGTTAGGTTTAGGTGTAGGGTTGATGTAGGGCAATAGAATATACAGTTTGTACAGTATAAAAACCATTATGCATATGGAATGTCCCCATTTAGATAGCTAAGTAAACGTGTGTGTGTGTGTGTGTGTGTGTGTATGTATGTATTTTGAAACATTACAATTTAAAATAACTATTTGAATATATTTTAAAATGTAATTTATTTTCAGCAGCCAGTCTTCAGTGTCGCATGAACCTTCAGAAATAATTCTAATATGCTGATTTGCTGCTTAAGAAATTTTTTTTTTAATATTATCATTATTATTTCTTATTATTATAAAAAAAAGCTCAATATTTGCATGGAAAATTAATAAATAGAAAATCAAAAGAACAGCATTTTTAAATTAATTATTTTGTTTATTTTTGAATTTTTTTATCAAGCATTACTTTAAACCTTTGCAGAACAATATAACAATACGTTTTTGGTTAGAGAGGTGTAGCGTCTGGGTTTTCAGATCAGAGATGGAGGCTCTGACGATGCGGTGGCAACGTGATGGTTTTGTAAACGTGGTTTGGAGGGAACGGCCGAGAGGTCTCGACACCTTTGCTCTCCACAGATGCTTCCTGTTGGACACAGAATCACAAAGAAGGCCATTTGACTTCAGCCTCTAGAATTGACATGCAGCTCGGACCGCAAATGATCCGAGCGGCTCCAAACAGGTGTTACTTGGCCCACCGATGCAGCCGCTTGCTTAGATTTAATGACCAACGTGCTAGCACTGTTCATGCCCCTGAGCTTGCCAAGCGTGTGCGACACTGCCAGTGTTCTCCGGAGCCCGGACCCTTCCAAGCATCATTAAAGCCTTCGTGCTTCCCCAGTCCAAACATCAATCGCGCCTCCGTATCCCACTGACCACTCTGGCCTCCCCTCTCAAACACATTTATCTCCGCTGGGCTCTCAGCACCTGCTGGTGGGCCGCCGGACTCCGCCCCTTCCATTGCTGTCCAGTAGACCTCCAGAGCCGTCCTGCTTCCAGGCATGATTAATCAAGCACCGATAAGGGGGCCATTAAGTTAGATAATGATGGACCTGCGTGAGGAGCCTGGGTTTAGGTTCAGTAGGGTGGAAGACGCCCCTGAGAGGTGCAGTGAAAAGGATAGGAGGCTTATCTCTCCAAAGACAGGCCCGGTGCCGCCTCAAGGGCTAATAAACCACCCAAAGTCAGCCAACACCTGGAGATCTGCCCCCGCTTTTATACTACAGATCTCTTTTAGCCCCGCAGAGGGGCGGACGGATGAATTGGAATGAAGGGATGGCTGGAGGTACAGCGTGGACTCGCGGGCCTCGTTCTCGTGCTCCTCGGAGAGCAGTTAGGCTTTTTGTGCGCAAGTTATTATTTCATCTGCAGGATTTATGGCTCTCTAATTCTCTTTTATTTCCTTCACTTTTTATATATCTCGCTCTTTCACTCACCGTCTTTCCTTCATTCTTTTATTTTATTTTATGGATTTATGCCTCTGTGGTCGAGGATATCTTGATGATGACGGTGGCGTTTAAACGGCGCACAGCGGTCCTCTTTTAGATATAGTTTTAAACCATATCCCTTTTTTAAAATAATTGTAAATTATATATGTATTTTTTTAATGATTAAGGATCATTATTTATTTATTTAGTTCGTTTTTATTTATTTTTTCTCTAGATATAGTCTATATTTTAAAATATTATAAAGTGTACTGTATGTATGTATAGAGAGTGGGTTAAAATGGAGAGAATTAAAATATAGTTTCAAAATAATAAATAATTAAACTGTATATTTGAATAACTATATTAAATTCTTGTTTAACATAAATAATATTTCACTAAATAAATAATTTACTATATTTAAACTATATATAATTTAAAATTAAAGTAATTATTTAAATTGTTAATTATTATTATTATTATTATTTAAGTTAAATAATTAAATGGCATCATTTTATGTGTGGGAAAGAAAGATGAACAAGCTTCTTGTTTCTCCTAGACAGCATTGAGATTAAATGGAGAACGAATGGAGCCTTTTTATGTTTAAGGATTATGATTTACTTATTTAGTTATTTCGTTAGTTAGTTTTCATTTATATTTTCTCAAGATATAGTCTATATTTTTAAATATTATATCAAAGAGTTAAAATAGAGAGAATTAAAATAGTTTTAAAATAGTACATACATAAACTATATATACTATAATATAACTATAAATCATTGTTTAAAATAAATAATATTTTACTTAATGAATAATAAACTATAAATA
>NW_015642820.1:975842-986398 GCF_001515625.1 Sinocyclocheilus rhinocerous
ATAGCTGACCAGACGTGTGTGTGTGTGTGTGTGTGTGTGTGTGTGTGTGAATGAATGTTATACATGAATATATATGACTGTTTTTAATATTAAAATACAAATGATATATTTAAATTTAAGTTGTTTTACTTGCATGGGGGAATTATTTGATATGCTGCAAAAATATTTTTTAATATTGGTTTTTAATTACATTGACATAAAAAGAAGCTATTATCTTTTAGATGTATGACTATTCACATATAATAATTTTAATAAATTGACTTAATTCATTTATATGTATATTTGTGTGAGTATATATATATATATATATATATATATTCATTTATTTTATCTATTTTTTGTAATAATCCCTTCAGCTTTCACTCCTTCTGTATTTTCTCTCGCTCATCTGTCTAATTCAGCAGGAGGTTCATTTTCTTTAAACGGGAGCTGGTGTGACACACATCTCCACAAACACCCCTCCCGACATTCACACACACACACACACACAGCCCCTCCGCACTCTCAGAACCCATTACCTTCCACTTTCTCCTCATCATTCCCATCTCTCCCGCTCGTTCTCTGTCTTGCTGGCTCAGTGTACAGCTCAAGAGGGGCAAGGTGACATTGTGTGTCATATCAGCATTCCACAGCAGCTCTGTCTCTCTCTCTCTCTCTCTCTCTCTCTCTCTCTCTCTCTCTCTCCATCGGTCTCTCTCTCTTTCTGTCTCTTTTGCACCTTTTCAGCTCAAGAGGGGCAAGGTGACATGGTGTGTTATATCGGCATACCAGAGCAGCTCTGTCTCTCTCTCTCTCTCTCTCTCTCTCTCTCTCTCTCTCTCTCCATCGGTCTCTCTCTCTTTCTGTCTCTTTTGCACCTTTTCTCTGTTGTGAGAGTAATTACCACAGACTCAAGAGTCTCAATTTGCCATTAAAGAACAAGAGCCTGAGGTAGAGAGAGAAAGAAAGAGAGAGAGAGGCGGATAAAGGAGAGAGGAAGGCGTGTGTTTACGTAGCGAAAGGCAGGCAGGGTAAATAGAGAGTGTGAAAACAGAAAGAAAAGTAGATTTCTAGCAGGAAGAGACGTTATCTCAGACAGAAATGCGTTTGCAGCTCTCTGAACACAAGCAGTTTTCCTCCGAATGAAAACGTAGCTTGCAAAATGCCTGTGTTTACTCCGTCATCACTTCTACTTTCTGTCGGGCTCACATGCAGACATATATACACAAACATATATACAGAAAAAATAGTTTCTCACTTTTGTTTTCCAGTACAAATAACAAAACATTCTTAAATAAAGATGCATTTACTTGAGAAGAAAAATTACAATATATTAAGAGCCAGATTCACTAAACAGAGCAAATTAGCATGAAAACAATATACAAAAAAATATTTTCATGACTAATTTTTCACTGCTTGTCTTTAGTAATTCCTGATAGTAGTTTTTTAACATCAAACCCCAAATAACACATTTAGGTTATAAAATTGTTGTGGGAACATTTTGAAATGTTTCTAAAATGTTTAAATGTCCCGTTTTTGTCATGATTAGAGCATTATTTAAAGGTTATAAAAAGGTTTCTTTCAACATTCTACTAACTTTGTTTTCACCTGAAATGTAGTGTTATTTGAATGTTTATTTTTTTATATATTCTAAGAATGTTAAAGTTTCCAGTTTTCTTGTCGCGAATAGAATGTTATTTAAAGGTTACAAAAAATGTTTCTTGGAACATTCACCGAATACAAATAACATGATAAAGACGTTTTTAGAATGTTGTTCTTCGAATGTTTTCTCTCAGTGTTAAAGAATGTTCCATGAACATTACTAATTTATATAACTTTTAAAAAAACAGAGAATGTACCCTGTTAGCTGTGAAGCAGTTAGTAAATAAATAAAAAATTAATATCAAAATGAAGTGAGTTAATGCTTAAAACAAGAAAAATATCTGGCAGTGGGGTAAGAAAAATAAACTTAATTCAACCAGAAAAGTTTATTTTTCTTACACCATTGGCAGTTTTTTATTTTTCTTGTTTTAGGCTAAACTCATTTAATTTTAATACATTTTTCAGAAAACAAAATATGGATTTAAAATTTTATGGCATTTTGCTTCTCAAGTAAATTGATCTTGATTTAAGAATGTTTAGATATTTGTACTGGAAAAACAAGACTGAGTAAGAAGATCATTTTTTGAAGTGCACAAATACGATAACAAATTAGAAGAAGATTCTACCTCTTGGCTATAGTGAGTCAGTTAAAACAATTCATTCAGGATTCAGTCTGAAAGATTTGTTCAATATTAGTCTCTATCAGTCAGAAAACTCTGCTTATTGTGTATGTAAGTCACTGCACACACTCAGTCCTGCAGAATATCTGTGGACTGAGCAAAAGTGAGAGGCTGAGTGAGAGAGAAGTAGAAACATCTGGCCTCTGTATCTCCTGAAGAACGACTTTCCCCTGACAAGAAAAACAGAGCACAACATTTTAATAAGGGTCCCACCTCAGGGACCCCTTAACCTGGAGTCTATTCAGATTTGATTCACACCAGAACTGCAGGTGTGTTAATAATTAATTGGAGTAAACAGTGGTTTATAAAGGGGGCCGGGCCAGAGCCGGATAATTGGCTCATTACGGATCAGTGCTAAGATGGACCGAGACCCTGGATACCAGCCTGAGGACCCGCCAGGCCCAGTCCAATTAATGTCCCTGTCCCCTGCTACTGACAATGTGTGTGTTTGTGTGTGTGTGTGTGTGTGTGTGTGTGTGTGACTTACACAATTGCTGCTCATAAAGCTCAAAATGGTCTGTGAGAGTCTGTAAGTTACAGCAATATTAGTGTGTACAGCTTACAGTATTTTTCTGTATGCTTTCTTGACATATATAGGACAGCTGTACGGTTGTGTATTTGTAAAAATGCCCTTGTTCGTCCTCGTAGTGTCGCCGGCATTGAAAAGTAGGGCAGGGAATATTCCTCATGGTGATATAACAAGTCGTAAGTGTCACATCTAAGACCTCTCATAAACCAGAGACTTATGGAACCGATGCAGGCCGACCGACCAGCCTTCTATAATAATCATCCATCACCTCAACCATTTATCAAATATATCAATACAGCTGATTAACAACAGCATGTAAAAAAAAAAGAGGTGCAATGGTTTAAATTGTACATGATGTACTGCATATACAGTGTGTGTGTGTGTGTGTGTGTGTGTGTGTGTGTGTGTGTGAATTGTATTCATTTTATTTTTACTGTGTTTTTATTTGTATGTATGTTGTATGTAATTATGCATTTATTGTTATTACGATAGTCAGTACATGTAACATGAAACAGGGACACTGTAAAATAAAGTGTTACCATTTATATTATGTATATTTAATTATATTTTATTTTTATGTGTTTATTTATGGATTTATTATTTTTATTTTTATTTATATATTTTATGTATTTATTTTTATTGTTTGTATTTTATTTTATTTTATTCTATTATATTGTATATACTTATTTGATTTACTTCCTTCTATTCATTTATTTATTTATTTTTTTTTTTCAATGTAAAATAACTGGCTGACACTTTTATCCAAACTATATTTACTTCCTTTACTGCCTTTACTATATTTACTTCCTTTACTTCCTTATTTTATTTTATTTTATTTCCAATGTACTGTAGCTGGCTGACACTTTTATCCAAACTGTATTATCCAATTTAACTGTATTTATCCAAAATAATTTCATTAAAGCTATGTTTTATCAGTTCTCTGGGAATCAAACGCATGACCTTGGTTTTGCTCACAACATGCTCCACTGTTTAAACTAAAAAACACAGCAGAATTACTGGATGTACTTTTGAAGAGCTGAACCTCAGTTGGTACTGAAGTACTGATTCGTGGTGGGAGAACCGTGTGGTTAGTATAGAGCCGTGTGATCCTGCAGCATGGCTAATGTCCTAGAGTAGCTAGCATTAAAAACACTCAGCGTCTGGCCTGGATCCTGCTGTACTCGGGATTTGATTGTGAGCGGATCTTTCTGACAGGTGTCTCAGAGGGTGGTCGGATCGCCTCTGGCTGTCGTCCCGCCAGGCCCAAGAGTGGAGCGGCTCTCAGCGACTCTTTTCTTATCCCTGTGGGGGTAATAAAAGAGCCGGATGGCAGGGGGCCAGAGTAGAGACGGGCGTTAGGTGACATGAGACGGACGGCTGAATCCCCTGGGAATTGGCCCATTTGTTACCCAACGGGAGAGACTGGCACAAAGAGAGAACGCTGAGGGTGTCTTTGTTCAAGGTCACACACCAAACTGTAGATTTAGCGAATGGGACACAAGCTGTTTGCACGCACGCATAGCAGACTTAGAAGCATATTTAGTTCTTGCTATTACTAAAGCTCGTACTTGGGGTCAAGGGCCTGTTAAAAATCACTAACCTTGAGTTATTCAGCTTGTAGATGCGGGATGAGTCATAATTGATACCTTAACATATGCTTGCAGAGAAGTGTGGTGTTGGATTTTTGCTTGACAGACAATAAATGCACATTTTATTCAATTTTTATAACATTTTATTTCATGAATTCTGTTTTTTATTTTGTTTAGTAAATAGATTTAGCAATATTATATTTTTTTATGCAGTACAATGCAATGCAATTCCACTGACTGTCTAACTATAAAAACTGTACTTTTACTAGAAAAACTAGACCTAGAATTCTTTGTGAATTCAGTTAGTTACATGGCCGATTCAAATTCATACAAATAAAAATTCTGAATTTTGCACAAATGTGACTCTGGAGCACAAAACCAGTCATAAGTAGCACAGGTATATTTGTAACAATAGCCAACAATACATTGTATGGGTCAAACTTATCGATTTTTCTTTTATGCCAAAAATCATTAGGATATTAAGTAAAGATCATGTTCCATGAAGATATTTTCTAAATTTCCTACCGTAAATATATCAAAACTTCATTTTTAATTAGTAATATGCATTGCTAAGAACTTAATTTGGACAACTTTAAAGGCGATTTTCTCAATATTTTGATTTCTTGCACCCTCAAATTCTAGATTTTCAAATAGTTGTATCAATTTCAAAAAATTCAAAAAAACAAAAATTGACCCTTATGACTGTTTTTTTGGTCCAGGGTCACAAATATGTAAGCAACCACCAAAAACTCTCTAGCAACACCTTAGCAACCAATCAGAGTACCCTAGCAACCACCCCAACATTATATCTTCCACCCAAAATACTGCATAGCAATGTGCAAAAAAAATGACACACCCTAGCAACCACCCAAACACTCTAGGACACACCTAGCAACACCTTCGATGTGGGCGTGGCCTGTTTTGACTTTTGGCCAGTAAGCAACAACATAACAATGTGCGAATAAGCACTCATGCAAAATCTTGTTTCTCATTCTGTCACTCTCATTCTTACAGATTGCCCTCAGCCTCGGTGGATTTGTAAGTGAGACGAACAGATTTGCGCTCGTGATTATCTGACAGCATCATCTCACAGCTGATGAGAGAGAGAAACGTCATTAGAGCTCCCATTAGATTTCATTATTACAGATCAATCTGCTGACCAGCAGCAACCTTTCCTCTCGTTCTCTCCCTCTTCTGTTCTACACGTTCCTCCGATCTGTACGTGTTTGTACCCCTCCTGTCGCTCTCCACCTCTGGTTGTCCTTCTCCCTCCATCTGTTTGTTCTGGCAGAGGTGTAGCTGTTCAGATATGACCCACGTTCACTGACTTGAGGTGCTGTCGTGAGCATGCGTGTGAGGTTAATGGTCAAAAGCTGCTTTTGTTCTTTTTTTAATTCCTAATGAACACATTTGTGTAATTATACACACATGCATACGCAGCTCTGCCCACCGGCCTCTGAGACAGATGTATTAGCCATCCAGAGACTATCAGTCTCAAATAAAATGACTTTGGTTTTTCTCAACTCTTGTTCCACATCAGTGGATTTTGTCTTTAACGGAATCAGAATAAGGTGCAGCTGAAGGCAAAATCAAGCCATCAATGCAATGAGCAGTGTGTGCTAACCGAGTTGCAATCTTAAGGTTATTATCTTTAATTATTTAAACAACAGCACCATTGCCTCAGGAATTAGCAGAAGCTAATTCAAATCTCAGCAAATTTGCTCTTATGGGTGGAATGAGTAAAGAAGCACACAACCGTTTTTTGTTTTTGTCATTTAAAGACATTTGTTGGCATTATACCAATAAACGCCTGCCTTTTATGCTAAAAGCAGATTCAGTGTGAAACTCGCAACCAGCTTTACTTAAAAGGGGTATTAAATTAAAAAAATAATAATAATCCTTTTGTCAGTCTGTTCATTAGCAACTCTTTCTTTTTAGGATTTTTACAAGTGATTGTCTTATAGTGAGTCATAATTCATTTAAACTATTCATTAGGGATGTAACGGTTAACCACGAGCCGGTTGAAAATTTATTCAAATATGTGACGATTCAAATCGGTTGAGATGCTAAACAAATCGCGATTCATTTAGGGGTAGGAGTTTATATGAATGCATGTCTGAGGGGAACTTACTGTCTTTAGAAAAGTTTAGATGGTATTTTTTTTATTCATCTTGCCTCTGTATAATGCATATTAAAGTTCATAAGTGCAGCGCTCCTTTGTTTACAGCGGAAACCAAGGAAAGGGTTTAAGCACCCCTGCTGGCAGAGAGTGAATCTGCGTCTCATTCAGCTCATCCGCTGTTTCTGTTTCATGCAGATATTTTTATGTATAGTTTCACAAAACTGAAGTCAAACCATTCTGTTTTTGCTTCAAATTTAGAAATTATACAATCTAATTTAGATTAAAAACTGCTCATGTTGCATGTATGCAGCTCATTCAAAAACACTGATTCATTCAGAACAAAACAAATGACTCCTTATGAGTGAGTCGTTAAGTCATTCACTCAAAGGATTCATTAAAAACGCTGGTTCATTCGAAATAGCATATAGCATACTTCTTTCTGTAAGAAGTTTCTATTTTCTATTTTTATATTGTAGAAATAAAGTAGTACGCCATTCCAAATTCATGCGAGTCATTGCATCGTTCACTTAACAGATTAGTTGAAAAACACTTATTAATTCAGAAGCTAAAGGACTGTTTATATATTTAATATTATATTTGGTAACACTTTACTTGAAGGGGTGTGCATAAGACTGACATGACACCTTCATAATCATGACATGACACATGTCATGAATATGAAGGAGGTTTTATGCATGTTTATGACAACTGTCATTAAGTGTCATTCGCTCCGTTATGTCATTTTTAATGCAAATATGACATTATTTGACCTAACCCTAACCTAACCCTACCTCTACCTTACCCCCAACCATAGCCCATAACAAAGACATCTCAAACAATGTCATATTTGCATAAAAAATTACATAACTGAGCGAATGACACTTAATGACAGTTGTCATAAACATGCATAAAAAACCTTCATATTCATGACATGTGTCATGTCATGATTATGTAGGTGTCATGTCATGATTATGAAGGTGTCATGTCAGTCTTATGCACACCCCTTCAAGTAAAGTGTAACCTTATATTTTGATATATTTTACATAAACTGGTATAAAAATGGTATTAAAAAGTCCCTATTACTTTCTGTACAGCCTTACTTCAGTCAGCAAAAAGTTTTTTTTTATTTTATTTTTTTTTTATTTGATATTTGATCAAAAATATATGTAAATTAATTCATTTTCATCCAAACACTTCTTCCACCCATTCCAGCCAAACAGTTAGCCCCCAAACACGCCATTGGTTAAGCCAAAGGTTAAGTATTAGCAAGGTTGGGCTGAGAAAAAGTACTTTAACATTGGGAAAGAATCACGTACATCAGCATTTTAGAGAGTAAAAAAAAACAAGAATAGAGGCAGCTTTCCCCAAACCCCAGGCTGAGACACGGCAGAGGAGAATGAAACACGCCCAGCATGTAGAATTATGGGTAACTACATGGTGTTTCAGTGTTTTGGAGGAGAATTAGATACGGCAACAGAGAATCGCTCCTGAGGAAACTACAGCAGTGAAGCACTAACTGTGGTTTTCAGCTGAAAACTGAGCTCATTGAGCTGCCAGCAACATCCACTTAGAGTGTGTGTGTGTGTGTGTGTGTGTGTGTGTGTGTGTGTGTGTTTGGTCCTACAGGGACTCCAGCGATGCCTCTTCCTTTTTGTTTTCCTCTCATACCTGTTATTTTTTGTTCCTCCTCAGTTTTGCCTCCTCACATCGGCCTTTCTTTCTAAAGTGGTTTCTCTCTCTCTCTCTCTTTTTCCCTGCCGCTGTTTGGTTTTGATTAGATAGCCGCCACATTGTCATGCAAAGCGCGAGGAAGCCGAGAATACAAGAGAATTTCCTATGCGGCTCATCTGAAAGGGGTTGGATGTAATCCCTTGTGTCACCAAGCGGAAAGAGGCTACTTTTTCTCTCCACGTTTTATTTTTTCCTTTCTCTTACCGTCATTTTTACATTTCCTGGTGTCTGCTTTCCAGCGGCCTCACTGAAGCTTGGCGTCAACATAGATCGATGAGGCCCCATTCATGCGCATGTCATCCGCCATCAGACTCGTGTTTGTTTTTAATTAACTTTCTTTTTTGTATTGTCCAAGAAAATAACACTGGGGGAGTCCGCTTTGATTTGTACTCTTTTATTTAGATGAGCATGCTGTGTTTTCTGTTTTGTGCTTGATGCTGATCAGAACGTCTCAAAGAAAGCGTTTGTGTTGTTGATGTAATTTTCGAGTGGTGTTGTAGCAGTTGATTCTCTGGAAGTTTTCGATTGTGTGCGAACAAAACAACCACTATGGATGTGAGAAATAACAAGCACAAATAATATCTCAATTGTTTCTCCTTGACAGCAATGAGAGCTTTAATCTTCTTGGATGTTTTTCAAATGTGTTCTGGGAAATAGAACTCAAACTGTTTTCAGATCACTATGTTTGATCTATTTAGTTTTCATTTAAAATTAATTTTTAATTTTAAAATTCATATTTTATTTTATACTTTTGTTGTACTTTTGTCATTTGTATTACTTTTTGTTTAATATTTCTGTTTATATTTAAAGGGGTCATATGATGCGATTTCAAGTTTTCCTTTCTCTTTGGAGTGTTACAAGCTGATTGTGCATAGATAAGATCCCTGAAGTTGCAAAGACTAAATTTTTAATTTGAGTAATTTATGTACTTTAGATTAAACATGTATTTCAGTTAGTTGTCAAAGTAACATTTCTAAATTTAGTTTAAGTTAGTTTTTCACCTGATATTTATATATTCTGTTTTATTTTAGTTTTTAATTTCATTATTGTTTTATTTCAGCCTTTTTTTCAATCATATGCAGCATATGCAGCCAATGAGCTTACTGCCTTGCATTTATATGGCTGGCTAGCATTCACTTGAGATTCTTGCAGCGCGCTTTCAGAGTTTCTCTGAAACCCTTCACCCTCTCCAGCTCCACCTGTATAGATCTGCTACAGGTTATTTTATATGCTATTTGTGCAGCAGCAGCATGTCTTAAATACTCACGGCACCGTATCGCCATATGCATTGGCAGTAGCAAGATCCTGTACTTGCTTGCAGCAGCAGCAATAATCTACAACTACAGCAATAACCAACAGCAGCAGCAGCGTAGCAGATCTATTCCGCCAAGACCAAATACATTAACATTGTCATATCCATCACCATTCTAAAATCTTCCGAGAGTTGGCATGATTGAACTTTGAATATTTTTAGTTTTAGTTAACAATAAGATGAACAACTAAATCTTAAATCAAAATATTTCAAAACAAACTCACATTTCACTTCAAATTCTTCAAAATTAAATAGCCTGATATACAATAGTGACATTGATTTTATAACCAATTTCATTATTAATTTCATAGCTAATTGTATAAAACAGTGTATTTTTACTTTTCCTCAGAAATTTTAGGTCAACAGAATAGAATAGAATAGAATAGAATAGAATAGAGCACAAGTACAATGTTCAATGAAGTACAATGAAACTATTTAAAACTCTATATTTTCTATAATGAACATATTTTTAATCTATATTTTACAATTGAGCTCTATTCAAGACATTGTTGATTCTTTAATGAAAGTCCATTATGTCTTCTGAGCTATGAAAGTGCAACATCTGAACAATAAATCTCCCTTTAGGTCCAGATGTAGCAAACACTTATTAATTATTCAGGTGTATCAAGAGACAACTATTTTTCTACATGCACACGCTACAAAAATCATCATAGCATGTTCATTCATGAGTGCTGTAGTCTGGCTTGTATGTGTTTGGCTGGTGTGTGTGTTTATTTATCTGGTTTAACTGTGTGTAAGTGAGCATCTGAGGGTCATATCTGTGGGCCGGAGAGTCGCTAGCTGACAGGTGGCGCTCTGATTGGCTCAATCACGCCCCACTAACCATGCAACACACACAACACACACACACTGGCCTCTGCAGTCCGTATGTGTGCTTTCATGTAGGAATAAGCATACAGTCATTTCAGTGTGTGTGTGATGATCTTACTGATCCCAGACGCGTCATGAAAGACCATTTGAGTCACACAAACAACATCATCCTCCCGCCACA
>NW_015642820.1:986477-999631 GCF_001515625.1 Sinocyclocheilus rhinocerous
ATCATCCTCCCGCCACAGTTCACCCGCAGCTTTGTATTTCAGCACGTAGCGTGTTGCATTTGTCTGAAGCGCAGTCATCGCAGCGTGGTCCTCCACTGCTGTACATCAAAACCGAAGAGAAAATATAAGCAGTTTTACAGCGCAACACGTATAAAACCTCCTCTGCCACGTCTCTCTCTCGCTCTCTCTTTCATGGCGTACTTGCCATTTGTGTACTGAAAGATTAAGTAGCTCCGAAGGGCCCGTGTTTACAAATATGCAGCCGCCAAACAGACCAAAGCATCCGAATGACTGTGGAATACAAATAGCTTTTTTATCAGCTCTGAGCCCCTGCCCAAAGAAATTGTGTTTTCCATCCTTTCCTCTTACGCCAATGAAATATGAAGCTTTATTTTCCTCTCTCTCTCTCTCTCTCTATACATCCCAAATCTAGCAGGAAGCTGTTGGTGTTCTCCCTACACTTCTTCATATACACATACACAGACACTAAAGTAAATGTGAGCGAAATGTCACAACCCATCAAAACTAAATCTCTCATCAAATCAATAAAGCGCCCTACACTGTTGAGGACACCCCGTTCATTTTCTTGTCTTTTCATTTCTTTTTTGACATGCAACAGAGATACTAAATAAAATAATTAACTAGAAAAGGATGTTATTTACCCTTTTTTTATACAATATTATAATATATAGTGTATATACTTTTTATTTAATTATAAATTTACTATTTATAATTCAATAAAAATTATATACACAACATATACTCTATATATATATATATATACACACTGGCGTACAAAAGTTTGGGAACAGCAAGATTTTTTATATTTTTTTATCTTTTGCTCATCAAGGCTGCATTTATTTGATCAAAAATAGAGAAAAAACTGTAATATTGTGAAATTATTACAATTTAAAACAACAGTTTTCTATTTTATTATACTCTAAAATAGAATTTATTCCTGTGATGCAAAGCTGAATTTTCATCAGCCATTACTCTGGTCTTCAGTGTCACATGATCCTTCAGAAATCATTCTGATTTATTATAAATATGCTGAATTATTAGTGTTAATATTAATGTTGGAAACAGCTGTGCTGCTTAATATTATATATTTATTTATTTTTATTTTATTTATTTATTTATTTTATTTTTTTTAACCTGTGGTACTTTTTCAGGATTCTTTGATTAATAAATTAAAAAGTTTAAAAGAACAGCATATTCAAAATAGAATTCTTTTTTTTAACAATATGTCTCACTTTTTATCAATTTAATACATCCTTGCTGAATGAAAGTATTCATTTATTTAAATTATTTTAAAAAATTACTTATATATATATAATACATTTTCTACTAATTAATACATATAGATTATATAATGTAGTATGTAATATAATATTATCATATGTGAACACTGTGTATGTACATTTCATTGTCTTTTTCCATGTAATATATATATATATATATATATATAAATAATTTACATTTATTAATGTAACATAATAACAATATGACCTTCAAATTTTTTATTATTATGTTACATAAATATAGTCGTCAAATTTATTTTTGTAGTGCTTTTCACAATACACTTCGTTTCAAAGCAGCTTTATGCATATAAAATATTTTTGCTATGAACTTAAGTTTTTTGTTATTAATATATGTATTGAGTTTTAGTTATGCATTTAAATATCTGTAATTCTATTTAAACAAACCAGCTTGTGATGATATATTTTGTACCAATTTCTTTTTTTTTTATGTTTCTAACCATAAATATACGCAATTGTAGTAAAACTAAAAATATGCATATAATAATTTAATTATTTTGAAACCTCGAAAAGTCAATTGTACATCAGTGGATTTCCAATGGGGAAAAAAAAAAGAATATTGTTGTCAGTTTGTTCTTGTCTAGTTGGTCTGTGTTAGCGTGTTAAAAACACAACACGAATGCTGAAACAACAGCAAGACGTGATGCATCAGCCAAATATGCCACATAACACGCCGGACTATCTTGCTCTGGTTTGTTTCACTCGCTCTTTCGTTTTTTACCTCTTTCTTTTTTTCTTTCTCTATTGCCCTTTTCCACCGTTTCCACCCTTCATCATTCCCTTGTCCTACTTTTCTTGCTCTGTTGTTCTTTTTCCAGGCCGCACTTTTGTCCCGTCCCTTCCTTCAGCAGCAGCGGTGGGAATATTAGCCGGCAGACAGATCATTTAGGGGTCAGACCTGTGAATGTGTTAATTGTGATTTATAGCTGAACTGAATTTAAGAAGAGCTTTTCCTTATTGACCACCTGAAGCTGAGAAAAAAAAAGTTTGCACCATTTCTTTCTCCTTAACAGTGTACGGCGCTCTCAAGGGTTCAGTCAGCCCCAGTTACTCATACAATTTTAGGATGAAGCACATTAGAACTAGTGCAAACGAAGGCAAATTCAATTCCGCCGATGATGCTCCTGGAGGGCAAGGTCTGTGAGGTGAGCAGGGCACGATCTCACAGGAAGTGACAGAATGAGGAAGACCACTGACCTTTACCGTAAAGACGATTCTTCCTCGTCCTCTGCTCTATTTCCTGTGCTAATGTCCATCTATAAGTAATGCTCCTACACCGCTGACGACGTCCTCATGTAGGTACATCTCCATTATTAATGGTGTGGGGTCAGGAGTGAAGCTGGGTGGCTTCATAAAGACACCAAACAGATCTGTGAGGACTCGTGGAGTGACTTTTTGCACTTCTTAGCTCTACATAAGCCCTAGATTTCGAAAACAATCATATCTCATTACATGGCATTACATTATAATATTATAAGAAGAAATATCCAATTTAGTATATATATAAGTCAGGGTTTCTGCAGGTCCAAAAATATAAAAAAATAATAAAGTAAGGCCTTAAAATATCTTAAATTGGAGCAGAAAGTCATGGAATTAAATGATGCATGCATTGCTAAAATATAGGCTATATACAGGTATATAGTCCTCTGTATTTTTGCCTTGCTTTCCAGTACAAATATTAGTATAAATACATTTAATTGAGATGCAAAATGAAGATATTAAGTCTTGTTTTCTGAGAAATTGAACAAAATTGAGTTTATACTTAGAAGATAAACAAATAATGTATCTGTCAGTGATGTATGAAAACTTCTTTCTGCTCTGAATTAAATAGATTTTTCTGAGCCCACTGGCATATATTTGTTCTCGTTTTAATCATAATCTCACTACATTTTGAACAGTTTGAAAGAAAACATGACTTTTTATTTTATAAAAGCTATTCAAGGAAAGCCATAGTTTTGTTTGTTTGTTTGTTTGTTTTCTGGAAAAATAAGTTAAAAAGTAATAGAAATCTATTGGATTAAAAAAACCTTTATCATATAAAATATTAATATATCATTTTTATAATTTCATATTTTTACTATGAAATAATTTAAATATATAAATGTATATATAAATGATTACTATTACAGAGGCGGGGCCACCAAATGAGACACAACTGATTATTATTTCATAAATGAAGTTTATGTTTAAATATGAGATTTAAGGAAGGGGGGGTGCTTGACAGTCTGCAGTAATCATATAATCGCGTGATTTGTTGTTTGGGAAAAAAGCAGTGTGAATGTTCTGCTTTAGTGTTCCACTGGGAAAAAAAAATAATTCAATACATATTTGAGTGTTACAATCCTTTAATCTTGTCTGCTCTTGTGCTGTATGTTTCTATGCTGTTAGCTCATCGTCATTCTTATCAAAGGCTAATAGTCCATCCAGCCACTTGAAGTGACCCCATGTGTCCCCACAGGAGATTTGCGCATTGCTTTACAAAGCCTGCACTGTGGCTAACTGTCCTGGGGACACTTGAATCGGTAGTGGCCATGAAAAGAGAAGAGAAAGACAGGTGTATCTGTCCTTCTTCATCAGTAGTCTCCTCTGAGTCGCAGTCCCCTCAGGTGCTAACTGTATGTCAGCACAATCAGCGGGGATTCGGTTTGGTGCTCTTCAGACTCTCAATGGCTCTGCCTCACCCATTCCACTGCCTCCAATCGCAGCCGCCGCAGGATGACCCTTATCACCGGCCGATAAAAATCCACCCTCGGCGGCCAGATAAGAGAAAGAGGGAGGAAAAGGAAGAGAAGAGTGCATCTGTACGATTAGATAAAGGAGAGGCGCTCTTGACAGACTGAAGGATTTTTAGCCAGAGGATGTTTTGAATTCGAGTATTCAGCTCTCCAGGCTCCAATGCAATTTCCCCAGGATAAAATGATTGTTGTAAGCCGAGGTTTTTCTGACTGGTGTCCTTAGGAAATGGACAGTTCCCTTTCTAATCACAGAAGTGTTTACATGAGTGCAGCGCCTCTAGCTTTCTCTCTTCCCAGCGTTCTCTCTGTTCTGTCTTTCTCCAGGCGATGCTTTTGGAGAATGGAGTGTATATAGTGCGTTGGGTGTCCGCACAGGGTGCGAGAAAGGTACAGCGACACAAAACATGTCAATAAGCATCAGTAACTCATAACACCCAGACAGCATCTGTAGGTTTTTTGCACATTTTGTCTGTGCTAGTTAAATTGTACAATACAATAGTGGCTCCACCAATATTATCATGGGGGGGCGGGGCTACTTTACTACAGGGATACCACATTCATGCTCACACATGCAGAACCCTTGGATATGATGGATATGATGTCACACTCCACTTTTGTTTTTGATAATTGTACATCCCATACAATAATAATAATATTAATATTAATAATAATAATAATAAAATGTTCAATATATACCTATACTTTTCCCCCCCGAAGGGAAAAAAAACTGTTTTAGTTATTCTACTTTTTTGAGTTGGAATTTGAATTGAATCAGAAATGGAAGTTGAATTAAAATGGGTCACACTTTATTTTAAGGTCCAATTCTCGCCATTAACAAACCATTAACTGCGACTTTTGCCTCAATAAACTCCTAATCTGCCACTTATTAATAGTTAGTAATGTCGTTTTTAAGTTTAGGTATTGGGTAGGATTAGGGATGTAGAATATGGTCATGCAGAATATGTGCTTTATAAGCACTAATAAACAGCCAATATTTTAATTTTAATTACATTTTATGCTAATAAGCAACTAGTTAACAGTGAGAATTGGTCCCTATTAGGGATGTGCCGATACGAGTATCGGTACCGAACGGTTCACGGGGCAAATTCCAAATGGAAGTGATCATCTCTATCCCCTTGGAGTGGGGCCTTTATGTAGTCGTTTGGAATGCAAAGGGAGCGATGTAATTTCCTCATTTATATAATATATAAAAACTAATATATATATAAAACTTTTTAAAATATAAAATATATATTTTTTATGCCGCCGTGGGGTGTCCATCAGTGAATCTGCTGACGGACACCGTGCTGCATTGTCACGGGAACATGCCAGCTGAAGATAATGAGGAAATTACGTCGCTCGCTTTGCCAAGTGCATTCCAAACGACTACATAAAGGCACGCACGTGCCCTGCTCACTCCAAAGTCCCCACTCCAAGGGGATAGGGATGATCACTTCCATTTGGAATTTTCCCCGTGAACCGATCGGTACCGATACTCGTATCGGTACATCCCTTGTCCCTATACTAAAGTGTTACCTTAAAATGTAACACAGTAATGCATTCCAGAAAAAGAAGTGTTCTTCCACCCTGATACCCAAAATTTTAAGTTTAATATATCAGTTTTTTAATAATTTTTTTAAGAAAGAAAACTTATATAGAAAATTTATGAATGTTAGGAATTTTATGTGTGTGTGTGTGTATACAGCAGGTAAAATAAGTATTGAATACGTCACCATTTTTCTCAGTAAATATATTTCTAAAGGTGCTGTTGACATGAAATTTTCACCAGATGTCAGTAACAACCCAAGTAATACATACATACAGAGAAAACAATACAAATAAGTTCAGAAATTAAGTTCTTTCCATAGATTTTCTATTGGATTCAAGTCAGGTGATTTGCTGGGCCATTCTAGCAGCTTTATTTTCTTTTTCTGAAACCAAATGTAAAAAATAATATTTCCCCCCCATTCATTTTAGTTTTTAGTAATATTAACTACAAATTAATGCTATGTCCACCCTGTCATGTTTATGTCCACTCTATCAAGTCTAATTGGCCGACAGTGTGGACATTTTGAGCTTCAATTAGCATAGTATCTTACAACAAACTGTGACTAGCTGAATAGTTAGTCTGGTTGTTGAAGAGAAT
Source organism: Sinocyclocheilus rhinocerous (assembly GCF_001515625.1). NCBI lineage: Eukaryota > Metazoa > Chordata > Actinopteri > Cypriniformes > Cyprinidae > Sinocyclocheilus > Sinocyclocheilus rhinocerous. The sequence continues at coordinate 992,678 of NW_015642820.1, forward strand.
TTGGTATATTTAAACTTACATATTTTGAAAATACTGTATTCGAATCACTTCTGGCATATTTTATGCCGACAGGGTGGACATGTTAAGCTTTGGCAAAGCAAGTAAGCAAACTCAGACGAAGAAAATTTGTCAATTGAAAAGTCACCAACTGCCAAGTAATGATTTTGTTATGATTTTGATAATAAAATTGTGATATCCTTTCATAATATTACAGATTTTTCTGTATTTTTGATCAAATATATGCAGCCTTGAAGAGCATAAAAGATATTAAAAATCAAAAAATAATAAAAATCTTACTGATTCCATACTTCTGAATGGCAGTATAAAACAGAATTCAGCATCCCTTTTGCTGCCTCACTTCAAATTCTGGAACTGAATTGTAAATTGAAACGCTGTTTCAGTCAAACGTGCTATACACACACACACACACACACGGCCATGATGTCATCCCTTTTCCCAGCCACTGACTCTTGTGTGCTTTAACCTTGGCTCTGAGAGAGAGAGAGAGTAATTCTAACCTTAAAAACCTGCTGATTAAAGCTAGTTTGGAGGAATTCGATTCCGCTTAATGCCTTTGGCCCTCCGCCCAGCCCTGACGACGGATCGCCATTAACATCACCGGACAGCATGTCTTCACTCAGGCGGAGACGTGACAGGCACACAGACACTCACACATGTGTGTCCAGCACGGCCTGTCCCCATTACTTTCATTCTGATCTGTCTCTGTTGATCAGCATCAAACCGCAGCACTGGTGTTTCCTGCGAGCCGCCCCTGCTCTCCTCCTGTTTCTGCAGACGCAGCATCCTCTGTCCTGCATTTATCTGTCCAGGCTCGTGGTCATTCGCTGCTGATATGAGGACAGTTTGATGCTTGATTTCACTGGGGCTTTGGGTTAAAGTTCAGAGCGATAAAGCAGATTGTAGATAAACACTTGCTTTCTCAAACATGCTGAACTGTTCACCTGTTCTGTACAAAACATTTGAACGCTCTGTCATCTGCTTATACAGCAGCCTATATGAGCCTGTAGACAAATTTGGTACATACTAGCATCTGTGAAGGGATAGTATGTACTAAGTAAAGTCTAATTAAGTAAAGATACTAAGTAAAGTAAGATAGATAGATAGATAGATAGATAGATTCTAATAAAAATGAATAAAAAATAATTACAAAATTAACAAAAACTGTATAGACTGTAGACTAAAACAACAAAATGGCTCAAAGTTTAAAATTACAATGAAAACAGAAAATATAAAAACTAATACTGAAATAAAAATTAATAAAAACGGTATGGACTAAAATGCAACAAAATGACTAAAACGTTAAAATTAAAATTAAAACAGAAATTATAAAACTAAAAAACTAAAACTGAAATAAAAATAAAAAAACTGTATGGACTAAAACACAACAAAATGACTAAAACTTTAAAATTAAAATGAAAACAGAAAATATAAAAATAAAAAATAAAACTGAAATAAAAATTAATAAAAACGGATTATGGACTAAAACTTAAAATTAAAATGAAAACAGAAAATATAAAAATAAAAACTAAAACTGAAATAAAAATTAATAAAAACGGATTATGGACTAAAACTTAAAATTAAAATGAAAACAGAAAATATAAAAATAAAAACTAAAACTCAAATGAAATGAAAACTAATAAGACCTGTATATACTAAAACACACAACAAAATAACTAAAACTTTAAAATTAAAATTAAAACTAAATATAAAAATAAAACTAAAACTGAATTAAAACTGGTAAAAGGTGTATAGACTAAAACAAAACTAATTGACTAAAACTTTTAAATTAAAATGAAAACTGGTAGCCATTGACGTCAATGATATTTTTTCCCCATGCTATGGAAGTCAGTGGGTTACCGTCAACATTCCCAACATTCGTCAAAATATCTTCTTTTGTGCTGTGAGAATGTATTAAATGCTAGTTATAGCATTAAAAAGTTTGTTTCTAACGTTTAAATAATGACAGACAAACTTTTTAGGACGTTCCCTGTCAGACTAACTCAGTTACCGATATCTGCTTTGCCACATCCAGCAGTACTGGTTTTTATTTTCTGAATGAGACTGGCAGCTCAAATCCCTGATGATACCTGATCCTCTGAGAGACAGAATGAGTTTTCCAACTGAGTCACATTCTACCCAGAAAGATTAATCTGTGCGTCTCTGACTTCATTTCACAACATGGTTCCTGAGTTGTGCTACAGATTCAGCCTGAATTTACTGTTTGATGTCGTTTTCTACCCAGCGTGAGGAAAATGAATATCAAAAGCATTTTTGCATTATTTAAAGCGCTCGTATTCAACAGTTTTGTAGCATTCGATTTTTTTTCCCCACCAAATTCCACTTATAATGTTAGGTTTCTTTCACCAGAATAAGTTGTAATTTAGTATTTCATGACTGTTTTCCACCCTCTCTGACCCTTAAGAATTAAACAGGCTGTTTTTGCTGCTGTCTTTATGACTGTAAATGACCTCTGTTGTGATTGGCTAACCTCTTCACATGTGTAATGGGTAACTAACGACGCCCACGCCGAGCTGCCGAATACTAAATAGCCGTTAATATGTAAATGTAGCCGGTCATATGGAAATGTGCCCGTGATTCTGATATCATTATCAAGATTCATGTTTTTTTTTACTTTGTTTTAGTAAATGGTCTTGGGAGGGAGATTTGTGATGTAGTTTAGTCTAGATAGTACATCAAATTCAAAAAATCCTGTTGTCCATAATGAGCTTGGTGTGAGAGTCGGTTTTAGTTTTACCGTCAACTCAGTGTCCTTGACATACAGCATCACTGAAAATGTCAGTGTATGATATTTTAATGTTTTTAGAGGTTTGAGGTTCATAATTACTAAAAGTTTATGCAGTGAAAATCGACTCCAGAGATTAAACTGCCCTGTAGAGCCAGGATTATAGTCATTACATAAAACAAAATTTAAAAAAAAACTGCTTAAAATAAAATACAATAAAATAATAAAGCTTATGTTATTTTATTTCAGGTTGCCAGGGAAAGGTTTCTCATTTTCATTTAGTTAACTTGATGTACTAAAATAACTAAAACTGAAATTACTTTAAACTTAAAATGAAAACAGAAAACAAAGATAAAAATCTAAAACTGAAATAAAAATTAATAAAAACTGTATAAACTACAAAACACAACAAAATACTAAAACATTAACCAAAATTAAATTGAAAACAGAAAAAAAATCTAGAACTGAAATAAAAATGAATAAAATCTGTATAGGCTACAACAAAATTACTAAAACTTTAACTGAAATGAAAATAATAGAAAATCTAAAAATAAAATTAATACAAATATTAAGAAATGAATAAATAAATATTAATAAAAACTAATAGTATTAGTATCTCAATGATACTAAAATGCACAACAAAAACTAAACTACAAAACACAACAAAATACTAAAACGTTAAGCAAAATTAAATTGAAAACAGAAAAAAAATCGAGAACTGAAATAAAAATGAATAAAATCTGTATAGGCAACAACAAAATTACTAAAACTTTAACTGAAATGAAAATAATAGAAAATCTAAAAGTAAAATTAATAAAAAATATTAACAAATTGATATGCATATCTCAATGATACTAAAATAACTCTGTGTAGTGCAAAAAATGAGCAGCACGCCTCTTGCCGGTGTTCATTTTCTTATCTAAAAAACATATCAGTGTCCCGAGAAAACTTTGTAAGGCAGAATCGTAAGAGGAAAAGAGTAACATTTCCCCTGTAAGAGATATTTAGATATTAGCATCCAATTCAGCGCCGATATACTCAACTGAAAGGCACCTTGGCGCCTGTGTGTGTGTGTGTGTGTGTGTGTGTGTGAACACGTTACTGTGCGTAGGAGCGTGTCTCAGACACGACGATGACGCTGATCTAATCGTGTGAATATAATTAGGCTTTAATTGCTCAGCGTGTGGGCCTCTGGCATCTGTCTGGGCCCCAGACAGCAAATAATGCCCTCTGACGCTGTCATCTCCTAATCTCACTGTTACCAAACACCTCCGCACAACTCCCACTGAAAGCAAACACCTCCGCGCCGCTGATGGGAGGATGACGACACGCGTTTCACTGTACTTCATTTGCAGCGTGTATCGTAATCAGTAACTAACTAACTCTTCCTATTTTCCACATGCTAACAGGTTAGAATAAAAGAATGATCAATAATGTTTCTAATGAGAGTACATTGTGCTAATAAACTTTGTAATAAAATAACAATGACTTGGAATCAATCACAGCTATCATTTTTTTCTTTCTATTTTCAGAAACAATTGCATCAGCATTGTGTATTTATTTATGAACTTACAAAATACGCATCTATAGCTTTTGTTGATACTGTGTGCTTTAGAAAACAGGAAGTGATGTATTTGTTAAAGTTTGTTGAAAATCCTTTGATTTACTGAAAAAAAAATGGAGTAGAATTTAATTTGAAACCATTTTCACTCAGAAATTGCTTGTACATTACAAATAATTACAAAGAAATGGAAAATAACATCGAATTCAACATTAAATTTTGAACTGGAAAGAAATGGCTTTTCTTATAAAAACATACTCTAATCTTAATTTACAACTTTGAAAAATAATTTTACAGTGTAGTTGGATTATACTTATAATACACTATTATCGTGGCCTAATGGTTAGGAGATTCGGACTCGTAACCCAAAGGTTGTGGGTTCGAGTCTCCGGTCCGGCAGGAATTGTAGGTGGGGGGAGTGAATGTACAGCGCTCTCTCCCACCTTCAATACCACGACTGAGGTGCCCTTGAGCAAGGCACCGAATCCCCAACTGCTCCCCGGGCGCCGCAGCATAAATGGCTGCCCACTGCTCCGGGTGTGTGTTCACGGTGTGTGTTCACTGCTGTGTGTGTGCACTTTGGATGGGTTAAATGCAGAGCACTAATTCCAAGTATGGGTCACCATACTTGGCCACATGTCATGTCACTTATAGTTGACTTTATCATTTTATGTATTGCAAACCTCTTAAAATATTTTCTTTGTTGTATTTATGCTTGTAAATGCTTGCAAATACAGTGTGTGTGTGTGTGTGTGTGTGTGTAAAAATTACATGACAGGCATTAAAAAAGAATCTTTTTACTTTGGAACAATTGAAAGGTATTTTGTTCTCACACTGTAAAAAATTGTTTTGTAAATAAAACAAAGATTATTGGAGTATATTTTACAAGAATTTCAGCCTTCTACAAAGTTTAATTCAATGTGTTACTCGTTGTTTTGCTTTGTAATTTTTTGTGAAATTTACTAGCAATTTCTTAGTAAAAAAAAATAGGTTCAAAGTATTTTTTCAGTGTATTTTCTAGTATTTTGTGCAACAAAAAGGGTTCCTGAATCCCTTTTTCCTGTAATGAAGTGTTTTTTTTTCTAGTTTTATTATAGAACATAATAGAACATAATTATAGGCACAAATTAAATTTAAATATCTGATTTCTATACCTTAACCAACATAGCATCCCCCATTTAATTCAATGTCACTTTGTTTTAAATAGTAGCTTGACTGTAAATTAGGATTAGCTTCCACTTTTGTGTGTGTGTGTGTGTGTGTGTGTGTGTGTGGGAATGATACGCTGAGATGAGCTTCATTCTTGTAAAATTCAGCCAGTCGAATGTACAATAATATCTGAGACAGGTCTCGTAATCCAGTGCTGTAAATAGACTTACAGTCCTGCTGTTATTGACCCGATATGAAGGACACCAGTTACACACACACAGCGAGTGTCTAAAGATCGCGTCCCTCTAGATATTATTATCCCATCATAAAGAAAATCGTACAAGGAAGGAATGTGTCGTGTTTATATGATAAAATGAGAGAACAAAAAAGAGTGTGTATATATGACTGTTTGCATATAATATTATGATTGACAAACTTTATACAGGTAATAATGTTGTAAACAGGGCCGTCGCAAGCGGGGTGCGAGGCCCTCTGCAATTTGTGTGTGTGGGGGAGGGGTTGCTATAGTAACGAACACAACTTTAACACGCATCTGATCAATTGTGATGCCGTGCTCACTGACATGCACACGAATCACGGTCACGCACACGCTCATAAGAATTGTAAGATCTACTGCATCAGCAGGTGTACAGCTGTACGCACTGTGAGTACCATGAGCGCTCAGACTGACCTGAGATTTGCCCCGCAAACATTTCAGCAGTTATCATAATAATAATAATAATAATAAAGCAATTAAATAAGTAAATAAGAATGTTAAAATAAGTTCTAGGTTTGTAGTTATTTATGAAGTGTTCAGATGCAAAAGCCTCTAAAACCCATCTAAAAATTTCTTCTAAAATGGTTATTTTCTCAGGCTCCTATGTTTATGTTCAGTTATTTTACTTTAATGGGAAAAAAAATAAACTATTAATTGCCATTAAAGTGAAATTACTGAACCTATAGGAGCCTGATAATCAATTTACACTATTTGAAAATAATATTTTATTTTAAAATGTGCTCATTCACTCTTATTCGTATGTCTAACAGTCGAAAATGCAAACATCTCTTGTCACGTTCATTTATGATTTACATGAATCATGATCACATATTTTCAATTCGAAACGGCGAAATTTAATAAAAAGTTGAGTAGGTTGCATCACTAGATAGTCTATTACTGTCTTTTGCTGAACATTTCTTTCGTAAAACAGTTTTCTAATATAGTACTACTTACATCTTTCCACGAACTCTCATTGCGTTGTGACAGTGACAGTAAGACCCGCCTTCTTCGATTTGATTGGCTATCTCGATCATTTTGACATTGACGAGCGCTGTTGGACCACTGAGGCAGACGAATGCTAAAATAAGTTCTAGGTTTGTAGTTATTTATGAAGTGATCAGATGCAAAAGCCTCTAAGAGCCATCTAAAAATTTCTTCTAAAATGGTTATTTTCTCAGGCTCCTATGTTTATGTTCAGTTATT
>NW_015642820.1:999921-1010788 GCF_001515625.1 Sinocyclocheilus rhinocerous
TCAAACGGCACTTAGAGGCTTTTGCATCTGAACTCTTCATATGAAGTAGTAATCAATTTACACTATTTGAAAATAATATTTTATTTTAAAATGTGCTCATTCACTCTTATTCGTATGTCTAACAGTCGAAAACGCAAACATCTCTTGTCACGTTCATTTATGATTTACATGAATCATGATTGCATATTTTCAATTCGAAACGGCGAAATTTAATAAAAAGTTGAGTAGGTTGCATCACTAGATAGTCTATTACTGTCTTTTGCTGAACATTTCTTTCGTAAAACAGTTTTCTAATATAGTACTACTTACATCTTTCCACGAACTCTCATTGCGTTGTGACAGTGACAGTAAGACCCGCCTTCTTCGATTTGATTGGCTATCTCGATCATTTTGACATTGACGAGCGCTGTTGGACCACTGAGGCAGACCAGCCTAAAAGTTTAACTTTTAAAACTTTTTGTCTTTCCACGAACTCTCATTGCGTTGTGACAGTGACAGTAAGACCCGCCTTCTTAGATTTGATTGGCTATCTCGATCATTTTGACATTGACGAGCGCTGTTGGACCACTGAGGCAGACCAGCCTAAAAGTTTAACTTTAAAAAAATTTTTGTCATCCTAACAACAAACAACTTTACTCATTCTTATACACAGAGTCTTATACTGTCTATCAGCTATGCCTATTTTAGTCTTTCGAAGGATACAATGGGTGGAAAAACAGTAATAAAAATTAGACATAAACGACATAAAATGCAGGCCAGGAGCGAGGCCCTCTAGAGGCGCGAGGCCCTGTGCGGTCGCACACTTGGCACAGCCCTTGCGACGGTACTGGTTGTAAATAATGTTCAGTTTCTTGCACAGACTGATTGTTTCGCTTCATAAGACCTTAATATATCAACAAAAGCCACGGGTATCCATTTTTTTGTTTCCTGTATATTCTTTTTTCACTCTCAAAGCATTTTTGAAATCACCAAGGACCATGGTTTCAACTAAACATCTAAAAAAAAAAAACTAACAGCAAATTTTCATTTTTAGGTGAACTGTCCCTTTTTAACTCTACACTCTTAAAAACAAAGGTTCCAAAATCACAACAATGCAACCATTTTTGGTTCTCCAAAGAACCGTTCAGTGTACTTTTTTTTTCTTAGTGTGAAGAAGCTCAAGAACCTTTTTCCACTAAATAGAAGCTTTTATCATAAGGTTCCATGGCTGTTAAAGGTTCCTTCTACATCCATCAGTGCCAATTAAGAACCTTTATTTTTAAGAGTGTGCTGATGGTTGTGTAGCTTTTGTAGTTGATTCATCTGTACTGATGTTTGTGTGGTTCATCACTGTTGATCTGATGTGTGTGTGTTTATTCTCAGTGTTTAACTGACGGTGTACTCTATGTTTTATTTCAGTGTTTGTATGGCTGCTATGTCCACTCCTCCATCATTCCCACCTTCCACCGCCGCTGTTACTGGCTGCTACAGGTAAGAGTTCAGCTCCTTCCCTTACTATTTAACACTAAATGATGCTTCAGATGCAGGACTAACAAGAAACACAACTGAAAACATCTTTCATCACCATCCTGTCTTCTTGAGCTCTCCCAGTCTGTTAAAAGCATGAACAGTTCGACAGCGATGGCGGTAATTGAGGGTAATAAACACATTTGTCGGAATATATTAGCAGCCAGAGGTCGTCGTACAAACTAGTTGATCATTCATACCGCTAGATGATGATTTGGGCCTGTTGTCATGCACAGTTCAGATGTCCTTTTTCTATTTGGCATTTTATAAGTTCGTTTGAGGTGTTCACATACAGCCAAAATCGATGTGAACCGCTCTGAGACCCGTGAAACTAACTAAGTGTTGTCCCAAGACTGACAAAAACTATAAGCGAGTGGGACATGATGGTTTTTGCACCGCAAGCAGCATCAGTCGAGATGTGCAAGCTTTCATTTCTCACCCACATCATCTCAGCGGTGCGGGACACGGTTTCCAGCTGGCCATCAGACCGCTGATGCTGCACACTGCTAAATGGTGAATAGCCAACTAGTAGACCTCTGTTTGGGGGTCTATTTCACTAGTTGAAGGTACAATTAGTAGTTGTGCCGGTCGTGGCATGTGTACGACATTTGTGTGTGAGTTTGAGTATGTGGACATGTTTTTGTGTGAAGTTTTGCCTTCATTGTTGAGACCAAATGTCCCCTCATGGATAGTAAAACCTGAAATCATCTACACTGTGCGGAGCAGCAATGGCGCCCATGAGGAAACGACTTAATAAACATACTAAATAACGTCTTCAAGGAAATATAAAAATGCAATGGGTTAGCTTTAGGTGCAGGGATAGAAAATAGTATTAGCTGAGTATAAAAGCAATCAATGGAAAATCCCCACCATGATAGAAAAACGAGTGTGAGTGTGTGGGTTTATACTTTGGGGACGAAATTACCTCCAGAAGTGAGATAAATCTGACAACTGTTCTTTGGGACTTTCAAAGAGAAACAATTCATAAAGTAAATATTATTATTTTTCTATTCTAAGAATGCAGAAAGTTTGCTTTTAGTTATTCCAAGAGTGCTGATATAACAGTCCGATAGCACTAGGACTTTCACTTTTTGTTAGACACTTACTCACAGATTCATTTGGAAATGAAACAAGTTACTTTATGAGTGAGGCATTTGAATCACTCCTTCAACCAGTTAGTTCAAAAAAACTGGTTCATTCACTGGTTCATGCTTTTAGTTATTCCAAGAGTGCTGATATAACAGTCCGATAGAACTGGGACTTTGTGAAAAGACATAGGGCCAGTTTTACTAAACAGGGCAAATTAGTGTGAGAGCGCAATTCCAAAACAGCACCGATGGGCGTGGAAATTTCAGCGGGTGATTTACTAACAATTCGCTAATTAAAGAACACAGATGCAACATCTCATTTACATATCGACCAACACAATATACCAAGCGCAGCGCAAATTAGCGTAGTCGCAAATAAGGAATAGAGAAATAAAGAAGCCACAATACATTGAAAAGAACCGGAGGCCAAAAAATGAAGGTTTGCAAGACGTTTTGATAGACCTGGTATTGCATGACTCCTAGTTGAGGGTTTGAAGTCGTCTTTTATTTCCTGAAGCAAATTTTAAAATAACATGGCTTGGCAAACTATGTTTTATAGTAACTATATGTTATATGGATAATGTGTTCTTCTGGCATTCAAAATAAATGAATACATGTGGAAAAATCCTCTCCCTTCTACCACGCGCTCTCTGTTCTCTGCGGTGCCTCCTCATAGCAACAATCATTTCAGCAATTTCAAGTGCAAAATAGTTTAAGACATGCTTTTTTTGGCCGTTAAATAATGGCGCAAATACCAGTAAATTAACAAGCGCAAGCATTAGTAAATTTCGTTGCGTGATTCATTTTAATACTCTCCTCCCATAAATTTTGCGTCTGAAAGGGAAACTCCTACAAATGCATATTCAATACGGTCAGGAGCAAAAATAACTGTGTCCACGCCTTTTCAGCGCTAATTCGTCACGGCACGTCTTTGGTAAAACCTGAAAGTAATATTTTAACGCCAAAAGATGGTTTGCGCTGGCACAAGCTGTTAGTAAAACTGGCCCATAATGTCTGTCTGTTAATGGTGAGAATTTTTACAGTGACTCTTTTTATAAATCACACCATTACACCGAATAAATTACTGTCTTTCTGAGTGAGTAATTTGAATCACTTACTCTCCGTATTCGTTCAAATTTACAGATTCATTTGGAAATTAAACAAGTTACTTTACGAGTGAGGCATTTGAATCATTCATTCAACTAATTCGATTAAAAACAGGTTCATTCAGGATCTAAACATGTGGCTGACTTTATCAGTCATTTGAATCCTCCAGTTTGTTCAAGAATGCTGATTCATTCTGTAATGAAACAAGTGACTGTCTTTATGAGTGAGTCATTTGAATCATTCATTCAACCGATTTGTTTAAAATCACTGATTCGTTAAGTATTTAAACAAGTGGATGACAGTATTAGTCATTTGAATTATTCACTCAGCTGATTTGTTCAAAAATACCGATTCATTCTGTAACAAACAAGTGGATTCTTTACGAGTGCATGAATCATTCCCTCAACAATGTCTTTAAAAAAACTGATTCATTCAGTGATGAAACAAGTGGCTGACTTTGAGTCATTTGAATCACTCCTTCAACCAATTAGTTCAAAAACATTGATTCATTAAGTTACGAGTGAGTCATTTAAATCATTCATTCAGATGATTTGTTCAAACACACAAATTAATTCAATAACAAAGTAACGAAGCTTTCTGTATGAGTGAGTCATCAGAAATCAGAATGTGTTAGGATCAGTATCAGACATATTAATAAAATATATCGCATTACGCAATTTATAGTCACAAGTATAACCGAAAAATGTTTTGGATGAAAGACAGTTTATCTGCGTGAGATGAACAGATTGCACCTTGAAAATTACCTATGAAATATCTTTTACAAAAGTAGAACCCCTTCAAAAGTCAATTTATAATTCACACTGTGTGTGTGTGTGTGTGTGTGTGTTTGCTCTAGTCTGAATGGAGGTGTAATGTTAAACCATAGAAGAAAAAGAGGAGAAAAGTTCAAGAATGCTGATTCATTCTGTAATGAAACAAGTGACTGTCTTTATGAGTGAGTCATTTGAATCATTCATTCAACCGATTTGTTTAAAATCACTGATTCGTTAAGTATTTAAACAGGTGGATGACTGTATTAGTCATTTGAATTATTCACTCAGCTGATTTGTTCAAAAATTCCGATTCATTCTGTAACAAACAAGTGGATTCTTTACGAGTGCATGAATCATTCCCTCAACAATGTCTTTAAAAAAAACTGATTCATTCAGTGATGAAACAAGTGGCTGACTTTGAGTCATTTGAATCACTCCTTCAACCAATTAGTTCAAAAACATTGATTCATTAAGTTACGAGTGAGTCATTTAAATCATTCATTCAGATGATTTGTTCAAACACACAAATTAATTCAATAACAAAGTAACGAAGCTTTCTGTATGAGTGAGTCATCAGAAATCAGAATGTGTTAGGATCAGTATCAGACATATTAATAAAATATATCGCATTACGCAATTTATAGTCACAAGTATAACCGAAAAATGTTTTGGATGAAAGACAGTTTATCTGCGTGAGATGAACAGATTGCACCTTGAAAATTACCTATGAAATATCTTTTACAAAAGTAGAACCCCTTCAAAAGTCAATTTATAATTCACACTGTGTGTGTGTGTGTGTGTGTGTGTTTGCTCTAGTCTGAATGGAGGTGTAATGTTAAACCATAGAAGAAAAAGAGGAGAAAAGAGAAAGAAATCTTGTGAAAAAATCGAGAGAACTCAGTGGTTATAAAACAAATCTAAGCTGTCGGATTTCTCACAGTTACGGAGGCTTGAGCTCAGCTAGGCAGGTAAGAATGATTGATTACAGAGAGAGCGAGTCCACCCACATTACACACACAGAGAGAGAGAGAGTAAACCTACCCATACACACTCACAATGCTTAAAACTTTCATCTTTACACCAGCACACCTGCCCAATCACAAGCAGATTATCATCAGCAGCGTTTGATTTATGAAGCAGCACTTGCTACATATTAATGTTATAACGCAGGATGGTGTCTGCATACAAATAGAGCGCAACAGTGGGGCTCTGAGGTCAGAATCCCATGCATTTATTCCATAGAGAAATAGATTTTTTGTGATAATGTATAAACCCTTCTGCGCAGACCTACTGTGAGCTCTGAGGTTGTTAAGTGATGGTCTAAACTTCTGTAGACTTCTAAAAATCGTATTTAATAGTGAAGAGCTTTACCAATCAGAGAGAATTTGCTGTTACTATGGCAAAAGAGCAGCATTGTTAATGTAAATATATGTAAATGTCCTCTGTTATGATTTGATGTTTTTGAAAGATGTCTCTTATGCTCACCAAGGCTAAGTATTTGATTAAAAATACAGTAAAAACTGTAATATTATGAAATATTATTACAATTGAAAGTATCTGTTTTCTATTTGAATATATTTTAAAATGTAATTTATTCCTGTGATGCAAAACTGAATTTTCAGCATCATTACTCCAGATATTAATTATAAAACCAGACATAAAATATAAAGATGTCAGTTGCGTTAGCAGTTAGCAGTCAACTAATAGAGATAAACGGGTTTAAAATGGATACAGGAAGTGTCTTGCTGTGCTGCACATGTGAAGAGGAAGCTGAGGAGCGTGTGATCCAGTGTGTTCACGCTCAGAGATGCTCATTGATTTATGCTCCAGCAGAGCGATCGGACTCACAAGGTTACACAGAAGTGATTGGATCCCACCCGAGCACTCAGAAAGCTTACACACACAAACACACACACACACACCGTTTGGCACTGTCAATCACACCTGTCAAGGTCAGTCTTTGTACTTTTGTTCACATTCGTCACTTAAAGTTTTAGAAACTTGAAAGCCCATGCGTTATCATGATATAGATGGTTTAACCTATGTATTATAGCTGGAAAATCAATAAATAATGAAGAAGAAAAAAACAGAAGAACAGAAAAAATCTGTTGGTAAAATTTTTTTTGAAATAATTAAATAAAAATCATTAAAAAAAATAACATTTTCTGTTATTAGCATAAAATAAAAAAATGTTTAAAAAAAACAGAAAAAGAAAAAAATAATTTCTGTTGTTAAAAATATATTTAAATAAAAAATACTGAAACACTAAGTTTTAGAAACTTGAAAACCAATGGGACTATGCTAGATCATGATACAGATTATTTAACTTATATATTATGAAACTAAATTAAAACTAAAAACAATATATAAATTGATGAAAAATAAATTAAACTAAAAGGCAGAAAATAAAGAAAGACATTTTTATTGTTAGTGTTGAAATAAAACACAAAATTGAAAAGAATATGCTTTTCTGTTATTGAAATAAAAACGTTAAATTTTTTAAATAAATAATGATATAAAAAGGCAGAAAAAAAAAAAAAGTTTTTCTGTTGTTAAAAGAATGAAAAAATAAAGTAAGTTTTAAAATAAAAATAAAGTTAAAATAAATAATGTAATAAAAAAAAATGTCCATTTGTTAAAGAATGGTACCTATACAGTAAATAATGTAATATTTTTTTCTGAGGTTAAAATGCTTTCTTGTCAAAGTTGGTCAGATTGTCTCTTCCTGTGTAAATGGAGAGTTTTTAGGCAGAATAAGCTGCAGGAGTGTAGACTAGTCACCCTCCGTCTCTCAGTCCTGGAGGCTACAGACGGCCCCAAAAGAGCCTTTTATTTATTCATTCAGCCATGCATTTTGTCAGCGGTCTTTAGAGGCGTCTGAAATCCTGTATGGCGGGCGGCATGATTGCTGTTACTGTCATCTGAATCTTTACGAGTGAGAATGTTTTTAAAGTCTTTAAGAACCATTAAGGGCTGCAAATCACAAAATGCAAATCACACATTGCGAGAAAATGCATAAAGTCGGTTTTATTTCTCCCCACTTTCCCTTTCTTTCTCTCTGTGCTCTTTTTGTTCTTCCTCACCACCTTTTTTTGGTTTCATGTCTTTTGACAGCCTGTTGAAATTGTGACCACATTCTTGTATTGCAGTTGACCCGTCCATTCACTTCCATTTCATGCTGGGTAAAGCGAAGCCATTTGCTGTTTCCGCCGGGCATTAGGGAGCGACGCGAGGCTCTGCTGGACACTTCACCACTGCACTCAGTACAGCGTTAACATTCACCTTCAGCTCCACAGCCACACATGCAGCTTCATTCAGAGCATTTTTCAGTTAGGACCTTTGCTTTCTTAATAAATCTTCCTGGTTTTATTGAGATTTTTTCTGTGCCATCAGAATTTTTTTGCTGCTGTAATTATCCAGAAGGAATCTGAGCAATTCTCAGTGAATAAAATTAAGTACCTTAATGTAGTGTACTTAATGTTCCCCTTACAATATATATATACTGTATATATATATGTATGTATGTATGTATCTACTGTATGTATATATCACATTATTACGGAAACCTATTTCCACTCCAGAACAAAAAAAAAGATAATTTTTATTGTAATTTTGACTTCATATCTCACAGCTGCAACATTATTTCTTACAACTGCACAGCTTTTTATTGAATTTATTTCTTATAATTGTAAATTTATATCTCACAGTTGCTATTTTATTTCACACAATTGCAACTTTTGCAACTTTATTGTCAGTATAGTTTATAGTCACAATGTGACTTAAAATGATTTGTAGTTCAATTTTATCTCACAATGACCTGTTGTATTTTTTTTTTTACACTGATGTAGAAATGGCCTTCCATACATTATCAAAACTAAATGCGTTAAAAACCTCAAATTGATGTTAAAGTTTTATTTCTGTGACATACACTATCATTCAAAAGTTTGGGTGTCAGTAATTTTTTTTTTTTAAGAAATTAATACTTTTATTCACAATGGATGCATTAAATTTGTCAAAAATGATGGTAAAGGCATTTATAATGTTACAAAAGATTCAAATAAATTTTGTTCTTTTGAACTTTCTATTCAACAAAGAATCCTGAAAAACTAAATGTATCATGGTTTTCGCAAAAATATTAAGCAGCACAACTGTTTTCAACATTGAAAATAATAATACATTTTTCTTGAGCATCAAGTCAGCATATTAGACTGATTTCTGAAGGATCATGTGGCACTGAAGACGGGAGTAATGATACTGAAAATTCAGCTTTGAATCACAGGAATAAATTAAATTTTAAGATACATTCAGATAGAAAACAGTTATTTTAAATTGTAATAATATTTCACAGTTTTTACTGTAATGCAGCTTTGGTAAGCATTTGACATTTCATTCAATAATAAAAATAAATAAATAAAAATCTTACCAACCCTGAACTTTTGAACAGTACCTTAATTCTGCTGAGCTTTACGATCCTGTTAAACCACACTGGAGTTTAGCAGTTTTTAGTCCATATCTGTTGGTGCTGAGCACATCTGTATGCCAGTGTACTCCTAAAGTTGACAAAAACTTTTAGGAGATATATGCATATAAACTGACTGTCTGGGCCAAAATATTGATGACTCAACTTGTTTGCAGGGGACGTATGCAAATTTTTGCAGATGCTCTCTAGAATGAGAATGTCCCACCTGCTACTGACGGGAAGTTAACTGAAGGAAATAGGCTGTTTATAAAGAGGACAAGTGCTTGAATTTGTCCTGCACTTTCAGTTAGAACTACAAGAAAGTAAACGTCTCAGGTTACTTATGTAACCATGGTTCCCTGAGTAGGGAACGAGACACTGCGTCCTCTAGGGGTCGCTATGGGGAACGCCTCGTCGTGACCCGTGTCTGAAGCATACATAGAAAAACACCAACTCGTTGGCCGGCGACAGCCATGACGTCACTACCGGTGCGACTATAGTATAAATAAGCGCCGGGAGCTACACATCATTCACTTCTTCGTCTGAAGCTTGCATCCGCAGCATGGCAAGAAACCTAGAGGACGCAGTGTCTCGTTCCCCTCAGGGAACCATGGTTACATACGTAACCTGAGACGTTTTGCCACACTAACCATAGTTTAACCATGGTATTTGTAATAAAACTGTGGTTATTAGAGGACGCAGTTCGAAGTTCCCATGAAAGGGAACCACGCATTTCATATGAAGCCAGGAAAATTTCAATAGTCAAATGTGCTTTAAAATAAGTATTTCGTTACAAAAGTTCACAGAGGGCAATGACACTTAAACCCTCGGAAACTTTAGGCATTATTCGTTTCCTTTTGAAGTTCAGCACCGTTCTTTTGCAAAAAGACTAACTTGAAAAGTGAAAGCCATGACTTTACCACCCTAAGCCCTCCGTCTGAGCGCTACGTGACACGTCGAAGCCTTTTTGTCAAGTCCTTGAGGAGAACTGAGACTTCCTGTGCCCACCAACCAGAGAGAAATGAAAAGCACACACACACGCATTTGTTCAGATCTACAGATCCTCAGGAGATGCTTGTGACCCTCACTCAGAAGAGGTCCTGAGACAAATGTGGCGTGTTGTGGAGCCAGTGAGCCATTAGTGCTGTTTTCCCCTTGACCTCTTAGACAAGAACAGCCATTATGCTGTTGTTCGAACAGAAACCTCGAGGTGGGTTCAGCGTTTCAAAGCCCGGCAGGGTTCCACTGGATGTAGCGCTGGAGAGGTAGTTTCTGAAAACATGAGGGAACGTTTGTATGTGTGTGTGTGTGTGTGTTTAAGAGACAAACCGACAGAGAAAGAACAGCATAAGTCAGGGAGCAAGAGCTCACGGCCCATTAAATAATACATCCTTCCTGAAAGGCCTTCAGGTAGAGCTGAAGCCGCGCAGGTCTGGAGCTGATTACAGGCTGCTGAAGAAACAGTGTTCGGCTGTCAGCCTCTGACCCACAAACACCCTCAGCAGCCCAGCTATAGAAACAGAAAGACGCCAGATAAAGCATGTGCCTGCAATGCAAGCTAAAGAAAACGTGAAAAGTTCTTCAACAGTATGCAACCGATATATCCAGATTCCATGAAAAGCTCTGTAGTCATACAAAACACCACATACACTCTCAGAAGAAACAGTGTCATTAACCTTTAGAAACGTACTAATATGTACATGTATTTTTAAAGAACTAATGTGTCATATTTAAAAAATAAGATACAACAATGTACCTTTTAGTTTTTATACCTTGTACCTTTTCTTCACATTTTTTTATTCTTTTAGCCAGTATTTCCTTTTGAACTTCTGGTACTTTTATTTAAATAGTTATATAAATAAATAATTATGAAATATCTGTATAGTTGTACATATTTGTATATAAATAATTTGTTATATATATAATATTTTGTA
>NW_015642820.1:1010892-1019956 GCF_001515625.1 Sinocyclocheilus rhinocerous
CAGCCCTGCAGAGTTTTGCTTCAACCCTAATCAA
Source organism: Sinocyclocheilus rhinocerous (assembly GCF_001515625.1). Taxonomy (NCBI): domain Eukaryota; kingdom Metazoa; phylum Chordata; class Actinopteri; order Cypriniformes; family Cyprinidae; genus Sinocyclocheilus; species Sinocyclocheilus rhinocerous. Next base: position 1,010,927 of record NW_015642820.1, read on the forward strand.
ACACACCTGCACAAGCTAATCAAGGTCTGAAGTGTTACTAGGAAGCTACAGGCAGGTGAGTTTTAATTAGGGTTGGAGCTGTACTCTGCAGGGCTGCGGCTCTCCAGGACCGGAGTTTGCCACCGCTGATATATATATATATATATAATTATTATTTAAATAAAAGTACTAGAATTTCAAAAGGAAATATTGGTCAGCTCCACCCATTTTGGTGGGCTGAAATGCCATCAGGCTTCAAAATTCTGAATAAACAGGAGTTTCCCCATAGCTTTTCTAACGCAACGTGACAGACTGTTTTCGAAAGGCAACTGCGGAGCTTTATGTACAGTCACAGATTCATGCAGATTCTGTTTCTGGTTATACCAAGAAAACTGCAAGTGAAAGAATGAGTGAGGGAGGCAGATGCTAGAGGATGACTGGTACATTACTGAAGCAGGACTGAACATTTCACTGCTCTAGAAGCTTCTCTGGACTCTTACTTTGGAGGGGTGCAACTGCAGGTCTTTCCCACGAGACCAGAGAGAGAAAGAGAGCAAATGAAATAAAACAGAAGAGCAGGAGAGAAGAGAAAATAACAGCTGAAAAAACATCACAAAGGCCCAGCTGCTAACTGAAAAGAGAGCAAATTAATTACGCTAATGAAGCAATTAAAGAGCTGTCAAGCAACCAAGCCTCTCTTTTAGGCCGGCAAGCATTTTGTTTCTCAAGCATTCCCCCGGTGTCTGTGTGCAGGAAGATGCATAACACGTTCTCCTCGTTCCTTTGTTTTTTCTCCTTAATTTACACTCTTTTAATCTAGTAAAACACAAATTGTAAGAAATGAGCCGAATAAGTACATTTTCCCCAGTAGAGTAAAACTGAAGGTCAAACAAAGGTCGTATCATGATAAACTGTGTGCAAACATATATCTATATGTCTTGTTACTCATTAAAAACAGTATTTTCATGTTTTCAGCATCAACTAGTGCCAAAAGATAAAAAAATATATAAATATATTTTGAAAACAATCTTTAATGCCATACACACTTTTGTTCAGCAGGTTGATTTATCTTTTATTCCTTTCTAAAGATGTTTGAAATATTTATTTTCCTGTTTTTGTTCTTTTGATATAAAATAAGACAAAGAGACTCATTAAGAATATGATTTTTACAGTAAACAATGTTTACAGAAATATGTTTCATTGATGCACACAAACATATATATATATGTGTGTGTGTGTGTGTGTGTGTGTGTGCGTGTGTGCGTGTGTGTGTGCGTGTGTGTGACCCTGGAGCACAAAACCAGCCATAAGTAGCACAGGTATATTTGTAGCAATAGCCAACAATACATTGCATGGGTCAAAATGATCCTTTTTTCTTTTATGACAAAAATCATTAGGATAGCAGGTTGATTTATCTTTTATTCCTTTCTAAAGATGTTTGAAATATTTATTTTCCTGTTTTTGTTCTTTTGATATAAAATAAGACAAAGAGACTCATTAAGAATATGATTTTTACAGTAAACAATGTTTACAGAAATATGTTTCATTGATGCACACAAACATATATATATATGTGTGTGTGTGTGTGTGTGTGTGTGTGCGTGTGTGCGTGTGTGTGTGCGTGTGTGTGACGCTGGCGCACAAAGCCAGCCATAAGTAGCACAGGTATATTTGTAGCAATAGCCAACAATACATTGCATGGGTCAAAATGATCCTTTTTTCTTTTATGACAAAAATCATTAGGATATTAAGTAAAGATCATGTTCCATGAAGATATTTTGTAAATTTCCTACTGTAAATATATCAAAACTTAATTTTTGATTAGTAATATGCATTGCTAAGAACTTCATTTGGACAACTTTAAAAGTGATTTTCTCAATATTTTGATTTTTTTGCACCCTCAGATTCCAGATTTTCAAATAGTTGTATCTCGGACAAATATTGTCCTATCCTAACAAACCATACATCAATGGAAAGCTTATTTAAATCTCTATTTAAAAGTATACCCTTATGACTGGTTTTGTGGTCCAGGGTCACCACAAAACTAAAAAAATATATAATATATATAACGTTTGCTATTATGCCACAGTAGATCTTCCCAGCTCTCTTGCACATCTCCATTTGCTTAAGAGCCGTCTCTATTCCCCGTGGCAGATGCTTGTCAGTAACGGTGCATGTGTGTTCATTTGTATTCATGTGGGTCTGTGCATATAAATAAAAGTGACATAAAAATTATTAACCCTCTGATGCTGGTGTCCTCTAAAGTCATCTTTAAAAAGCCATTTTAACAGTTAGGAAATTAATACATAACATAATACACCTTTGACCATTACCTATAATGTTTGGCTGTCCTCTTTGTATGGCATTGCCTTTTTAAATAATTAATATATAATATAATAAAATAAAATAATATAATAAATACCTACCACTGGTAAATAATACATAATTAAATTGGAAAATAGTAGAGTTGAATATTTACCACTGGACAAATAGAATAAATATTATTATTAATTAATTAATTAGTAAATATGAATTATTATATTCTTGTATTGAAGTAGAACGAAAAAATAAGACTTTTTCCATGATTTTCTGTGATTTTCAATAATTCATTAAAACAAAGGTTTAATACAGCACTTCAGGCTCTTATTTTCTCTCAAAATGTCTTTGTAAAATGTATGTATTGATGTTGTAATGTATTTTAATGTCATAATCTATAGCATCAACAGGCTCAAACGCTTTAGACAACCTAAAGAAATGCCCCAGCATGTAGATGAAGTGAGTCGAGTGCAGATATCAGTGTCAGGAGCCTCTGGGCAGGTCGGTGAAGATGAGCCATTCTTGCAGAAAAACCTAATGGGTTACAATACACAATTCTGTGTCCACACGTAAAGCCTTCGCAAGTGAGGGGAAATTGCCCTTGAAATGAATATAGTGTGTGTGTGTGTGTGTGCGTGTGCGTATGTGCCCTGGGCAGAGAGCAGCTTAATGATGGACACACTGGAACATTCATCATCACATTCACTGCGACCAGGGCAGCTATTAAACACAGCCCAGAGTGCAACACACACAATACATTTACACTATATGCAATGCATACACGAGTCACACACACACACACACACACACAGACTATATGATCGATAGATGTCACGCATGAACACAGCGACATGCCTGCAGAATGTCAAACACTCTTTCTGGCCCTGCTCTGTGTGTCTGATTCGCTTTTAAAGCAAGCGGAATGGGAATAGTTCATGCAAGAATTAATACTCTGTCATCATTTTTTCCATATAGTGAACGTGGAACAGAACTGCAACTGTCGAGCTCTAAAAAAGCACCATAAAGTATGAGACAGGAAGATTTCCAGTCCATAAACACTGGAACACAGATCTCAAATTTACTACCGTTTCTTATTCCTATTGCATTCATGTGTGTTTGCGAAATGTATTTTGGATGAGACACACAGCTGAAGTACAGCAGGTGTGAGATGACTACAGTCACTGACACACGTGTCTGTAATGCAAGATCCACCTGTGTGGAAGAGAGAGAGTATTTATACACTTAATTTATTACCTTCATTATCTTTGATGAGATGGGAAGCAGTTTATGGTTCAGCTACACTGGCCACACATGCAAACATGTGTGTGTGTGTGTGTGTGTGTGTGTGTGTGTGTGTCAAGGCTTGTTGCCAGGTTACAGTCGTGTTAAAACTGCCATAAGCAACAGCAGAGTGAAATTGAGTGAGAACAACTCACAAAATTCAGTTCAGAATACAAGGGTGAGTCAGCACATTGTGGAGCAAATTGAGGTTTTAACAGTACAACCATCTCAAATATAAAAGAAGTACACATCTAGATGACATCCACTTATTCTGGTCAAAAACCACTAAAGAGGCTGTTTGATTTACATATACACTGCAGTTCAAAAGTTTGGGATCAGTAAGATTTTTTTATGTTTTTTAATGGAGTCTCCTATGCTCATCAAGGCATAAGAAAAAAAATAGTAATATTGTAAAATATTATTGCAATTTCTAATTTTGGTTTCCTGTTTTAATATACTATAAAATATTATTTATTTCTGCAAAGCAACACTGCATTTTCATAAGCCATTACTCCAGTCTTCAGTGTCACATCATCCTTCTGAAATCATTGTAATATGCTGAATTATTATCAGTGTTGAAACTGTTGTGCTGCTTAATATTTTTTTGGAATCTGTGATAGTTTTTTCTTTGATTCTTTGATGATTAAAAAGTTTAAAAGTACAGCGTTTATTCAAAATAGAAACCATTTCTAACCATATAAGTCTTTATTATCACTTTTTATCCATTTAACACATCCTTGCTGAATAAAAGTATTAAAAAAAGAAAAATAAACATTTTCTGATGCCAAAAAAAACATTAAAAATCTGACTGATCCCAAACTTTTGAATGGCAGTATATTTCTACCAATTAAGTTTGCTTTTTATTGGACTTTTTATGGGAAGAGAAGAGGTGAAACTTTTGGAAAATGTGTAGACAAAAAAAAAATGTAATTAATTATTTTTTGTACTTGTTTTTCTTCCTTTCTTGTCATTTTGCATAAAGGTTATACATTTTGTAAGTAAAAAAATTTTAATTTTGCTTCTCAGGTAAATAGCCTACATCTTTAAGGATGTTCAGATATTTTTTTAGAAAAACAAGACTAGAAAAAAAATGGTTTGCACATACATGTTTAATACTGAGTTTGCAGTGTAAACTTCATGGTCATAAATTCATTTAGTGTTTGTTTAGTAAATATTTTGGCCCATTAAATTAAGCCATTTTACCATGTGCAGTTTCTGCAAGCAGTGCAGAAATGTGATTTTAGCAAATCTAATAGATTTTAGTTCTAGCATTGAGTACAGATCCGACTCGCAAAACCAGACAATCAAATTGTTATTTTTGCAGATGCATCAGGTGGTCGGAGAACGAAACTAGTATACAGTATAAGGTCCGTCTGTTGCACGTATCACATCTGACACCTTTGAGCAACTGAATCCCCTTTCCAGAACATTCTCGCTCATAAAAACGGTGACGGGTGGTGAATATGCTGGCGTAGAAGTTTTAGCACAAAACAGTAAAATCTCGCCTTCAAAAGGCAAACAAATAATGCAATCCAATTTCTCTCATGTTTGAGACTGTGATGAAATCAGACAGCCTTTTTTCCCCTTAAATCTACCAAAGGTATTGTGCAAATACCTTGAAATATGCATCCCTGAATGTGTTAGCTTTTTTCTGTCTCCCATCTGGTCGCTAACGCTGCAATATTAAAATGCTAATGGGCCGCCGGACAGACGCTGAGAAAGGAGAAGTTGATTCCATCTTTCACGGCGCCTGAGAGAGACGTACTAACTCTTTCGGGCAAGAGCGCTGAATCATTGCCTCTATTTAAAAGCCAAAGGTGATGCAAAGACAAAAGGAACGCATTTTAAAGTCGAGTTTTGCCCTGTTTCTCATCGATTAGCTCAGAAAGTGTGACGAGTTTTGGGAGGGAGAGCAAGGAGGTAGATTGATAGAGAAGGTAAGTAAGTGGCAGCAGGGGACATTTATTGACAGTTTAAAGCAGCACTATGTAAATTTTTCTGTGTTCAAAATTTGCAAAATGTATAAAATGAGCGAGTACATCATGAATTCATCTTCCAAACCGCGTTTTTGTCTTATTCCGAATCACTACGGTACACTTATAATAAGTACATATATTTGGACTATTGTAGCCTGGTCGGGTCGTCACCGCTGCGGAGTAACACATACCTGCGTGAATCGCCATAGACATAAACTTAGAGAAGTAGCTCCGGTTGGAATGTTCTTCCGCGGGATGTGTGCAGTTCTGTTTATTAACCGCTAGAGCGCCAAAAGTTACATAGTGCTGCTTAGCTTTAACAGAGTTGTACATACATTTCCCAAATATATGGTAAAGGTATGTCTTATTCCTAAATGAACACATAATTTCAGCATAATATTTCTCCAAGATAAATTAATTCAATAAAAAAGATAATATAATTCTGTTGTTTACATACAAAATACATTAAAAAAATACTGACATTCGAATAAAGATAGCTACTTATCCCTGCTAGGAGTCATTATTATTGAGCATAAAGTTGTTAAATTATCTAAACTATATAACAGTTACTAGAAAAACAAAGATTTGGTCATGTTATTGTTTAAAAGTGTGCAATATTCAATATCTCTTTGGATTTGAGACTTTAGTCTTTGCAACTTTACAGATCTTCTTTATGCACCAAGAGCTTGTAACACTCCAAAGAGAAAGGAAAAATTGAAATCGCATCATATGACCCCTTTAACATTGACAAAGCTTCAAAAATGGCTCAAGCTCCCGCTGCTGCAACATTTCTCTCTGTCTGAGCTCCCACACCTCCTTTCCCTCCATACAGCTGTGCTTTCAGATGTAGATGAAGATTTGTAACAAAATTCTGTATGGCTCAGTCTAGTCGGCAGCTAAAAACAGAATAAGAGCAACAAAATTCATTCATTTAAATCCAACAATACATATACTGTCAAGCCAAAATTTATTCAGACACCTTTAACATTTCTCACATTATCACAGTTTATTCACTGTAGTTAAAAAATATCACAAGAACTGTGTCAGAACAATTTCATCTTGATAATATCAGATAACTTTGATAGAAAGGTATGTAATGCATTAGGTTAAATAGGTGTCAGCTGTTAAATTTAAGTACACAATTAGATAATACCAATTTAGTTCAACCAGTTACCAAGCAATGCTTAATTTAGTTTAATCTGTGGTGTAAAAGCAATTAAAGAAAAAATACTTAAGCAAAACATGGTCAGGTCAAAGTGTCTGAATAATTTTTGGTCCCAAATCTTTATCAGTTTTACTGGTAGTCCACTGTATGAAGAATTTTTGGGTATAATATGTCACAGTTTACTTTATTTTGCTATCCTCGCTTGCGTAAATGAACTGTAGCATCCTGTACCCACTAGTAAAAAAAATATCTGTTATAAATATCTATATAATAATCTATAAAAATATCTATATAATTATATCTGGTGTCTGAATAGTTTTTAGTTTGACTGTACAAAATAAAAATAGGATTAGGAACTCTTGGGATTATTAAAATGATTTTACTCAACCCCGATAATAAACTAGATAATGTTTTGGAGAATAAGTATGACTGGTAAAGCACTAACCCTAAATATGAACAATATACTGCAAAATAAAATAAATAAAATAATAATTAAAATTTAATTAAAGTATTTTGTCTTGTTTTCTGGAGCAAATATCTAAACATTCTTAAATCAAGATATGTTTACTGAACATGCAAAATGACAAAAGATATTAAAGGGATAGTTCACCTCAAAATGAAAATTTTGTCATTTACTGACTGACCCTCATGTTGTTGTTCCAAGCCTGTATGAATTTCTTCTGTTGAACACAAAAGAAGATATTTTAATTAATGTTGGTAACCAAACAGTTGCCGGTAGCCATTAACTTCCATATTATGGAGAAAAAAAAATAGAAGGGAATGGCTACCGGCAACCATTTAATTTTTGGGTGAACTATTTATTTAAGTCTTGTTTTCTGAGAAATGCAAAAAATTAACTTTTATATTGGCAGATATTCTTGTTTTAAACATATACTCAATTTTGATAAATTTTTTAGACAACAAAACTTATTTGAAGTCATTAAATTTATCTTGATTCCACAATGTAAAGTAATGAGTAAAAACATTTTTTTTTGCAGTATATGAACTACATTTCTCCCACTTTCTTGGCTAGAGGAGCATAAAATGCACAACACTCCTGGCTGTTTTTCTTGTTGGTTTAAGTCTATAGCTGCATGTATCAGCCGTGTCCTTTGAGTGTATCTGTGCGCTTCAGTTTGATTAGTCATTCGAAGCTGCTGGATTTCTGCCCCAAAGCTCCACGCATCCCCTTCACACCCACGACTCATGCTTATAGCAGCTGAGCTTTAAACAACACCTATTACTCTTATGCTGTCAATTAGGATAATTTATGGCCGTAATTCTGAGCTGGCATGAATTGCGATGTTTTGATGTTGGTAAATACTTCGAAGTTAATTGGGGGCATCTGCTCCGGGGAGTTCGGGCGAAGAATGGGAGACTGTTGTGTTTTCTCGCGTGCTTGCCAATTAACGACTCCCACCTCCATGCCACCGAACGCAAAACATCTCGCAGACCTGACGTTTAACGCCTTTGCTCCTCCACTGTGGCTGAGATTCTCTGGGGTGTGTGTGTGTGTTTAGATGGACTTGTAATTGCATGGGTTAATTTCACTGTATTATGGGTGTTTCTTTAACTACATGCACTTTTGACCCCGTGGACTCCCGTAAAACATGCTTTCATAATACACTAGTTTTAATTTGTCCACCAATTTAATGTGTCTGCTGCCAAGATATATCAGCATACACGTACATGTCATGCATCACCGAAGAATTCTAGCCTGATCTCAATAGTTACAAAAATGTAACATTAGCAATTTTGTATGAATTTGTTTGATGTGATTTATACAGAAATATATGGTTTTTAGAAGAAAATTAGGCATGAGCCTAAACCTCAGTGCAGATTATACAAATACATATGCTACAAATTTACCTAAATGTTAAATTGTTGTGAATGTGTTATGAATTTGGCTTTTTTTTTTCTCAGAACCAATGAATGTCATTTCCATCATATCTCAAATTACCATTAATTATGTGGAAGAAATGACATTTTACACATTTTTTAAATAATTGCATTCCATAAATTCAGCGCATTTTTTCTATGATCGGCTCAGATTGTGCATTCTTATTCTAAATATTCACAATTAAAGGGATAGTTCACCCAAAAATGAAAATTCTGACATCATTTACTCACCCTCACATTGTTTCAAACTTGTGTGTGTTTTTTTTTCTGTCAAAATGTTGGGAACCAAACATTTGGCGGTAGCCATTGACTTCCATAGTATGGAAAAATAGCTTTGAATTCAATGGTTATCATCAGCCTGTTTGTATAAAAAAGTATATATACATATACTGTATATATATATATATATACACA
>NW_015642820.1:1019978-1022570 GCF_001515625.1 Sinocyclocheilus rhinocerous
GTTTACCATGATTTTTATTATCATTCATCCCACGCTTCCACTTATGAAACTTCAATTCAATTGAATCAATTGAAATAGTTTCGAAGCACTCAAAACTCAACATGATGATGACGCTTGTAAACTCAGCCTAAACATGCATAAAAACTATAACTCTTTATTTTTATTATACAAATGTGTCATTAAAAATGTCCACAAATGAAGACAGATAGATCGCCCCCTAGCAGCAAACCATTGAAATTTCCAAACTACAAAGTTATAATCCTGTTTACTGAAAACAGGTGACTATATATGTGCTCTGAATCACTGCTTCGAAACAAATGATTCGCAAGTTTCAAAGCTTTGCAAGGCAGTTTTTGTTTAGGGGCCGGTTCACACACAGGACTCTCATCTTCATGGTAAACAATTACATTAAAAATAATAGGCCTACTACAGTTGTAATATATACAATTGTAAAAATGTATATAATTTTACACAGAATTTACCATGTTTTATTCGAGACATGTTTCCTAATTCTTCTCCATAGACCCAATGAAAAAAATGTTGGTCTTTCTTTTGAGCAGGAACTTTTCCTGTCGCTGTTCTCCTTCTGTGTCAATTTAAACTCACTTTTGTCTTCACTTAGTTCCTTCTCCGCTCATTATGTGCGGTCTTTCATCTCATCAGCTTCTCTCTTTTTCTTTTTCTTTCTTCAGAACCCTGACATTGTGCTGGTCCACTACCTGAACGTGCCCGCCATAGAGGATTGTGGGAAACCGTGCGGGCCCATCCTGTGCTCCATCAACACGGATAAGAAAGAGTGGGCCAAATGGACCAAGGAAGAACTCATCGGGCAGCTCAAACCCATGTGTGAGTGTCAAACTACAAGTGTATTAGTAAGGAAATGGTATAAAATACCTGATATAGAAAACATATTCAGTTGTATCATGTTAAGCTAGTTTGGTTGAGAGTGTTGCTATATATTCATGGTCATTTCAGAGAAGATTCATATGTATCTACAGTGGCCTCAAAAAGTATTTGGACACTTTAAAATGTCATTGCATTTTAATAATATAAAAAGGTATAATAAAATATAATACAAATATTCTTATATATTTTTTACCTTGATTTAAAAAATCTAAATAATACTGTTTATTTATTTATTTAATGGCTGTATGTTCATGGTTATTTCAGAGAAGATTAATCTGTATCTACAGTGGCCTAAAAAAGTATTTGGATGCTTAAATTACACTTTAAAATCTGAATGTCATTGCAATAGATAATACAATATAAAAACATGCAATTTGTTTTCATATTTTATATCTAATGCAGTGGCATTCTGACATTTTAAAGTGTCAAAAAAAATCCCTATTCTCCGGTCACCTGTGCTTTTAACTTTACAAATGTGTGAGTGTCAAACTACACGTCTACAAATACAGTATAATAGTATAATATGCCTGATATAGAAAAGCTATTCAGTTGGATCAAGTTAGTTTAGAGCAAAGACCATTAGTTATTTATTTGCTATATATTCATGGTCATTTCAGAGAAGATTCATCTGTATCTACAGTGGCCCCAAAAAGTATTTGGACACATAATACACACTTAAAATATGAAACTGAATGCCATGACCATGGACAAAAATATCAAAACAAGATAATGCAATGCATTGCATTACCTTGTTTTGATATTTTTTGTCCAATGCAGTGTTGATTTTATTAACAAATGTTAAAAATCATTAATCTTGTGGAAGAATGAACAATTTTAAACGTTGTTGTAATAATTCCATTAATTCCATAATTTTACAGCTAGCACTAAATTTATGATTGGCTCAGATGCATTTTGCTTAATCTAAATATGCACAATTAAATACTATTTTTACACTTTTAAATTATTTCACAAAATGATACCTTTATTAAAAATAAATATTACACTATATTTATTTTGATATTAGAATGAGAATATATTTATTAAATGTATTAAAATATATTTATTAAATCTTTGTGGACAGGTTGTGTTTGTGCACTGTATTATGAATCAGTGTATCATTGAGAATCAGTGTTATTTTAGTGTAATTGAGGTCATTTTCATTTTAATGTTAAAGTTTTAGTTGTGCTGTTTTGCTGTGTTTGTCATTTTTTTTTATCAATTATTGTTTTATATATATATATATATACAGTGGGTACGGAAAGTATTCACCCCCTTAAATTTTTCACTCTTTGTTATATTGCAGCCATTTGCTAAAATCATTTAAGTTAATTTTTTTTCCTCATTAATGTACACACAGCACCCCATATTGACAGAAAAACACAGAATTGTTGACATTTTTGCAGATTTATTGAGTCATTAACTTCATGATGTGGTAGTGCAGCGCTGAAAGGGCAGGAGAAGCTTCTCACATCATCCTCGTCATCATCATCATCTCTTTGAATGACCTTCCGTGAGTGAAGCTCAGTGACGGTGCAGGACTGCCACCTTCTGCTGACAGGAGGAAAACACAGGGAAACCTGAGCTGGAACTCAAATTTTGGAGGTGGCTGACTGCTGTCACCAGTCATGTATTTTGAATGACACAGGCTATTCAGATCAAATGTGGCCCTGATGTGACCCATATATG
>NW_015642820.1:1025974-1082075 GCF_001515625.1 Sinocyclocheilus rhinocerous
GTTTTACACTGTCAATGTTCACACATCGACACTCTCTGTACATTCACAGCAGTTCTTTTTCTTGTAATATTAGAGTGACTTTTAAATCTGAACACATCAATGAGTCATTAACTTCATGATGTGGTAGTGCAGCGCTGAAAGGGCAGGAGAAGCTTCTCACATCATCCTCGTCATCATCATCATCTCTTTGAATGACCTTCCGTGAGTGAAGCTCAGTGACGGTGCAGGACTGCCACCTTCTGCTGACAGGAGGAAAACACAGGGAAACCTGAGCTGGAACTCAAATTTTGGAGGTGGCTGACTGCTGTCACCAGTCATGTATTTTGAATGACACAGGCTATTCAGATCAAATGTGGCCCTGATGTGACCCATATATGTACTGGGGCATAAAAGGGGCATTCTGGTTAGATGTGTGTAATTCAGATCAAAAATATCTTAAAATGTCAGCAAAGCAAAAGCAACACCATTGATGTATTGCAAAAAGAAAATTGTATTTTATTTTATTCTTATAGCATATTTTTAATTGGATTAATAATAAGAATTTACTGTCCAGAATATTTTGCTTTTGAGTGCAAATGTAATTATTCTCAACATCGTTATTGTAGTTAATTAAAACTGAAACCATAAAAAATAAAGCTTTAACTGAAGTAAAATAACTAAAACAAATAAAAACTACATATAATTAAAAAAACAGTAAGTGATATAAAAAAATGACAAACACAGAATGAAAATACAACTGAAACTTTAAAATGAAAACGAAAATGGAAAAAAATTAAAAAATATCTTTAACTGAAGTTAAATAACTAAAAATAAATAAAAACTATATATATATATATATATATTAAAAAAACAATAATTGATAAAGAAAAATGATAACACAACTAAATCTTTAAAATTAAAAGAAAAATGGAAAATACAAAAATATGTTTAAAAAAACTATAACATAACCTCAATTATACTAAAATAACACTGATTCTCAATCATTTTAATTAGATTCATAATACAGTACACAATCACAACCTGTCCAAAGACAAAGATTTTTTAAATTATAGATTTATTTATAGAAGACTTGATGAATTAAATGTGCATTCAGTAGAACAATTTAAAGAATATCTCTATCTATGTGTTTATGTATTTATTTATTTACAGAATGAAAGTTTAAGGGCAAAATGTGCTTAATTTTCATGAAAAAGTCAGTGCAAAATTTGCTTCAAGCGAAATTTTATATCATTTTTTGCTTTTAATATTGGTCTGAAATATGACCCGGACATGCTTGACTGGTTTTGCGAGACTATATACACACACATATACACGCGCGCACGTGTGTGTGTGTGTGTTGTGCATGATATATATGTAAGCAGCTGTGTAATGCAGCGCTCTCACTGATTTGTATTGACTAAAATCATGAAGTTCTTCTCTGAGTGTCTCTAATTGGATTGTGTCAGATGACTGTGATGTTTATTTCTGGACTGAAAGATGAAAAATGATGCTCTCAGTAGATGAAGCTCCATGGTTCCATGCTGTGTTTTCTATTAACATTAGAAGAAGCAAACAAGATGGCTTTAGCATATAGATCTGTGATGCTTTCAACTCATTAAACCAGTGCCCAGAGCCTCCTTACTAAAACATCCTGCACATGAAACAGCAAAGAGAGAGTAAGAGATAGGGTGGCCATATGTGCCATTACGGGACACGTCCTGGCCATAATTTTTATATTGCCTAAAACATCCAAAGTAGTTTGACCAATAACATGCGGGTATTGTGCATAATCGACCAATCGTGGCGCGTCGCGAGTGAGGAGGTGAGAACGATCAAAGCGATGCAAAATACGCGCACGTGTTTGTTCGTTCGTTCGACTCGAAGCTGCACACCGGTCAGTGTATAGCCGTTTCTCAATATGCGTTCCTGTCTGTACTTGTGTTCTTGTGAAACGTCATCAATGAAACAGAAAAGAGGCCATGCTGTTTGATATAATATTTCGTTTCACTGTATGTATGTACGTTCCCTGAACTACATTTTTGTGGCTATTAATATGTTTAAATGAAAACGAAAAGAGGCAGTGATGTTTGATATCATATTTCGTCGTATTGTATACATACAGTTAGGATAACCGGAGTAGCCAAGGCGAGCTGACTGACGTTATTAAGTACACTGCTGTTACATTTGCAGAATTACCGGACTTGTGTCCTCCCATCCCCAGGAGTTCGCACTCCCGAGTCGAACTTGCGAAGTCCGAACTACCGAGGACGCAAGTCCGAACTTTACCTACTTGGTATTGAGAAACGACTTAGGACACCAAAGTACCGCGAGAGCACTTTGAAAGCATAAGGTACCGCCTGCTCTGCTGTCTATAGGCTTGTTTGAGATGCGCCTTGCCTTGCCTGAAATGAAGGCGAGAGTAGGCGGCTGCAGTGAGGGGAGGAGTGAAATAAGCGCAGTCAAGACGGACAGTTCTGCTCTCTCGAAGTGAACAGATACCAAAGAGATCAAAGGTGGATATCGCGTTAATCTCACTCACGTGCTGTGTTGCTAATAAACATGATATGATTTCAGTTCTGTTGCTTTTATATTAAAATAAATATGATGAACAAGACACTCAAAGTGCTTGCTATTTAATTCCATACGAAAGGTGTATTTCTCATCCATTTTTACTTTAATACAAACATGTATTTTAGATTTTTATAGAAATATGACAACAATCACATGTCTCACACAGACATCGCACTGTCATAGTGTTTGGGAATATTCATGCATAATTTAAATACATAATCACATGAAATCAGATATATAAAAAAAACATTTTAGACGAGAACGCAGCATCACGGTTGTCTGAACCAATGAGCATTAAGCTGTGTCGTCAGTCAGTCGGACGTAAGTCGGACACATTTCTAACCGGCATGCATCTTTTGCTCATCTCAAACAAGCCTAATGTCATACAACAATCGATCTGCACAGTGCTAACAGCCAAAACCTGTATATTTTAGGCAATATAGAAATCCTGGCAAGGGTGCGTCCCGTAAAAATGGCCCATATGGTCACCCTAGTAAGAGAGAGTGGCTCAGGTTTATAATACACATTATTAGCTGTAGTTCTTCAAAATGCCCAGCAGATGTCAGTGTTGCACTGTTTTGCTTTATCAGACTACATCGCTGCATTGTTTTGAGGTTGTTGTAGTACATTTGAGTGTTCGAGTGATCTGAAACAGCTCTTGTTTATCTCCAGTCACCCGAGTTATGGCTCGTATAGACGTAAAAATCATTTTTTGTGACACTTTGTGAATGTTCCAAGTTGAATACCAATTTTATGCTTTATGGACAGCATCTGTGACAATTAGTTGATTACCAGAGGGGGGGAAAACTTTGTGTACAGTAATGCACTTACAGTGAAAGTCTATGGGCTAAGGCACTGCATAAATGCTTAAAATACATTATATGCATGCACATGGAGTGGTGTGATAGTGTAATTACTTCATAACTTTCTAATCCTTTCTGTACAAAGTATATGCAGATTTCACAGAATTTAAATTCTACACATCTTCAACACTATGAAAATCGATTTAATAATTTGTGTAACTTGAATTTTTTTCTGCTATGTAATGCTTTAACGCTCCATTTAATGCATTTTACCATCTTTAAATCCTGCAAATAAAAAAAAGTAAATAAAAGCAACCAAGGTTATATTAAATATTTCCAAAATATTATATCCAAACCCCCTGTCATCTCCAAGTACAGTCATAAATCCTGGTAACTTTTGCATGATACATGCAAGTTTACAAAGTTCAAATAACCAGAATTTCATTATATATTATATATATATAGATATATTATTATATATTAGCACTCTAAACATTGTGCTTTTAAAGCTTATGAAATGTTTTGCCACATAGACTTCCATTGTAAATGCATTACCGCAAACAAAGTTGTTTTTGCAAACTGAGGGTACGTTTACACGACAACCATGTGTAAACCAGCGTTTTTCACATAAAATGCTCCCCGTTCACACAGATCCAGGAAAACAACTGAAAATGCTGTATTGTGTATGCCAGGCCAGTAGTTGGCGATGTCACTTTGTAAAGAAACACTATGTGAATACCTAATACGCATACATGGCATCACTGCGTTTTTGTAGTTTACACGAAGACAATAACAGTATAACTTTCAAAAACGAGCACTTTGAAACCCATTTTCAAAAGTTTGTCGTGCCAATGAACGGCCAAGATGCATAAAAAGTTTTCTGTTTTTAAAACGGTGTCATGTAAACGCCCCCTTAGAGATGTGGTAATTACAAAGTTACTTATAGTTAGTAGAATGTCTAAAGTGGACTATCGAACTACCCCAACCCTAAACCTACCCCTTACAGTAATGCAAATACAGTAACTATCGTCATTCAGTGTGAGAAAAATGATGCATTACTGATGTGTGCATGCGCAGTAAACCCTGGTAGGAAAATCTGACGGGCAGGAGAAAACGTCAGGACACCGGAACACTTCTGTAGGAAAAGGCAGAACACTTGAGGGATTGGGCCCGTGATGAGTGACAGTCACGTAGACAGTGGTGGGGCAGTTAGGCCGTCTCTCCCCTGCAGTGTCAGTAGGGAGGTGCTGGCGAGGTGCTGGTCTGTGTGGCTGTCTGGCTGTCTGGCTGACGTCTGTGTCTCCTCCTCTCTCCCGGCAGTTCATGGCATCAAGTGGACTTGCAGCAACGGGAATAGCAGCACTGGCTTCTCAGCAACATTTTTCTACCTATTAGATTGTGATTTAATAATGTCTACACCTACCCCAACCCTAAACCTACCCCTTACAGTAATGCAAATACAGTAATTATATGTGCCAAAACGCATAGAAAGTTTTCTGATTTTAGTTGAAAATGTTGTCGTTTAACAAAATTATATCAGAGGTAATCCAAAGCATGTCACAGATGCTTCAACCCGGAACATTTCTGTAGGAAAAGGCATGAATTCAGCCAATGATGAGTGACAGCGTGTAGACAGTGTTGGGGCAGTTTGGCTGTCTCTCCCCTGCAGTGTCAGTAGAGGGGGTGCTGGCGAGGTGCTGGTCTGTGTGGCTGTCTGGCTGACGTCTGTGTCTCCTCCTCTCTCCCGGCAGTTCATGGCATCAAGTGGACTTGCAGCAACGGGAATAGCAGCACTGGCTTCTCAGCAGAGCAGCTCGTGCAGCAAATTCTGGACAGCCACCAGACCAAACCACCTCCCCGGACTCACAACTGCCTCTGCACGGGAAACCTGGGTAAGGGAACTGGACCCCAATTGATATCTCTGTATTATCTCATTAAAGAAAACTCTCTGAAAAAGCTTTGTCTCCTGAGTAAAAGACACCTGTAACAGTCTTAAACAGTGCAAACAAGTCCGAGATTTCACTATGAACTCATTTCTCATCAAATTCCTCCAATACCAAATGATCTCAGCTTCTGTCCACATTCGTTTTATTACAGTATATTCTTACTGTATGACTGTTGATTCATTCTATTCTCCTTCTATAAGAACTCATGTGGGTTTTATTTATAGCCATTAATCAATTTATCTAACAGTGATTTCACTGTAAGGTATTATAAAATATATTTATATTTAAATATAAATCTGACCATATATTATTTACATTTGGACTTTCCATCATCTTTTCAGGTTTAGTATAGATTATGGCCAGTAGATGGTACTATTGAGTCAAGTAAAAATGATTTTGAATGCAAACAAATTACTGTCAGACACTGATTAATGCATTTACATTAAACAAAATGGATTATGAAACCAGTGCATTAATTTTCTCTGAAATCACACTGACAGATGACACTTGAGTCAAGTGAAAATAAATTTTCTCCACCATATATCACAAATATTTTCAGACAGTTTAATGTTCAACTCATGATCACTAACATTATATTTTATCTGAATATCTTTTTTAAATTATTTACTGTAATATATATTTTAATTATGTAATTTTTATTTATAATTATGTATTTTTGTGTATTTTAAATAACACTTCTTTGAATATACACTGCCGTTCAAAAGTTTGCGATCAGTAAGATTTTTAATGTTTGTAAATGGAGTCTCTTATGAGACTTAAAACAGTCTTACTTAAAACAGTAATATTGTGAAATACTATTGCAATTTGTAATATTGGTTTCCTATTTTAATATACTTTAAAATATCAGGTTTCTGTGATGCAGCACTGAATTTTCAGCATTATTACTCCAGTCTTTAGTGTTTTATGATCCTTCAGAAATCATTCTAATATGATGATTTATTATCAGTGTTGAAACTGTTGTGCTGCTTAATATTTTTTTGGAACCTGTGATACTTTTTTCTTTGATTCTTTGGTGAATAAAAAGTTAAAAAGAAGAGCATATATTCAAAATAGAAATCTTTTCTAACAATATAAGTCTTAACTATCACTTTTTATCCATTTAACACATCCTTGCTGAATAAAAGTATTAATTTCTTAAAAAAATAAAAATAAAATAAAGAAAGAAAGAAAAAAATTACTGACCCCAAACTTTTGAATAGTAGCGTATATTGTAACACAAAATTTCTATTTGAATAAACACTGTTCTTTTTAACTTTTTCTTTTTCAAAGAATTCTGAAACAAGTATCACAGGTCCCAAAAATATTAAGCAGCACAACTGTTTCCAACATTGATTATAAATCAGCATATTAAAATGATTTCTGAAGGATCATGTGACACTGAAGACTGTAGTAGTGATGCTGACAGTTCATCTTTGCTTCACAGGAATAAATTATATTTTAAAGTATATTAAAATACAAAACTGTTCATTTATATTGCAATAATATTTCACAAAATTAAAGTTTTGTTCTGTATTTTTTTATCAAATAGATACAGCCTTGATGAGCATAAGAAACCTCTTTAAATTACAGTGAAAATTCAATTAAAATAATTATTTAAAAAAAAAGAAACTTCTTTAAAAACATTAAAAATCTTACTGATCCCAAACTTTTGAACGGCGGTGTACATAGCATTTGCCATTTCTCTGCTAAACAGTGTGCCAGCATTTTCAATAAAATACATCAAAATGCATGGTTTAGCTTTATGTGTCAAAGCTACTTTTAGGTTGCGTTAATATTATACCGTAACTTAGAATGTGTCTGCTCTCTGTAGGTGCTGGGAGCAGCCTGCATCACAAATGCAACAGTGCCAAACACCGTATCATCTCCCCGAAAGTGGACCCACGCACTGGAGGTGCCTACGGCAGCACCCACTCCGAGGTTCAGAACAACGACGTGTCAGAGGGAAAGACGGAGCACAGCCACGGTGGGGGCAAAAACGGCAGGGCAGGGGCAGACGGCGCCGGTGGAACGGGCGGCCGAGAGAAAAGGAACGGCAAGGTGCACAAGCCAGCACTGCTCCACCAGAACAGTATGGAGGTGTCCTCATCCAACCAGGTGGAAGTGCCAGATACCACCCAGAGCTCACCCGTCTCCATTAGCAGCGGGCTAAACTCCGACCCCGATATGGCCGACAGTCCCGTGGTGACAGGAATGGGCTCGGTAATGAGCAGCCTGTCTCAGTCCGCCACTGTATTCATGTCAGACGTCTCTGGAGACCCTGTCTATAGCATGTCCCCCACTGTAGACCCCAATGCTCACCTCCTGGGGCCCGACACAGCCTCAAGCAGTCTGGTGTTAGCAGTGACAGCCGACAGTCACAAATTTGCCTTTGCTGGAGCGGTTGGAGTGGGGTTAGCAGACGCAGGGTCCACAGACGGACTTGCTATGCTGTCCACAGCCAGTGTGTCTGAAGAACTGGTGCTGTCTAGTAACCTGGAATCTGGGAGTATTAAGATGCCCGAGACTAATATGAACTTTGACCCTGACTGCTTCCTCAACAACCCCAAGCAAGGTCAGACCTACGGAGGGAATGGGCTGAAAACCGAGGACAGCAATGGGAGCAGCTGCAGTAATGGAGGGTTGAGGTGTTCCCCGCCGCTCAACGACAACAGTTACGTCTTCAATACCTCTCTGGTGAAGAACATCAAAACGGAGGACATGTCATTTGAACAGCAGCTGGCAAAAGAGAGTGGCTATCAGGTTGGAGAAGTGGTGAGCGGTGCTGTCAGTATGTCTGGTTCCTCAAACGGCGGTTCGGCCCAAAACTCCCTGGCTCTGACTCCCACTGGTTCACTGTTGCCGTCTGGAGGTGGACTCAGTCCCAGCACTACCCTTGAGCAGATGGATTTCTGTGCAATTGATGCCAAGCAAGACTACCCATCCAGTGTTATGTCAACGGTGGGCTACGGCCAGTCAATCTCCAGCTCTCACCTGGCCCACCAGAGTCACTCCCCCAGCTTCTTCCTGCAAGGTTCACCACAGTCCCAAACCCAGAACAACTCCAGTTCGACCCAGAACTCTCACGACTCCAATGTCTACATGGGCCTGTCTGTCATCAAGACGGACTCAACGGGAACTAATGGGCATCTCCACCACCATCATCATACCCACCCCAGCCAGCGCACTGCCTCTAACTGCAACGGCGGCTCTCCAACCGAACGTAATGGACCAGCTGGGTCGCTCCAGCTTCTGCAGTACCAGAACCGCTTTCCAACACCGTGTCAGGAGCATGAGGAAGTGGGTGGTTTGGAACAGCCAACAGGAGCAGAACAAGGAGAAGGAGGTGTTCAAGAGAAGGACTCGGATGGTCTTATGAAACCAGGGGAGCACTTGCAGACTGGTGAAGGAGGAGAAGCCAAGGGTGTAGGAGGCGCAGAGCACTACCTCCAGCAACCAACGGAAGGTGGTGGAGTCGGGCCGGGATCTGGAGGAACGAGCGCGAGGGCAGAAAGTGGAAACCTGTGCAATGACACCGAGGCAAGTGGAACCACCAATCAACAGCTCCAGCCGCTCCTGCAAGGAGCCGGTTTGGTGCAGGGGCTTTTTAGCACCGTGGGCACCCACCAGAGCCTGGGCAGTAGTGGAACCAACGGAGGGGGCTCCATGGAGATTAATCTGGACCACTTTGACGTTTCCTTCGGGAATCAGTTCTCAGATCTCATCAATGACTTCATTTCGGTAGAAGGTGGAAGCGGAACAGCGGTAGTAGCGGGCGCCAACGCTCTCTACAGCCATCAGCTGATGACCCATTCGGGAACAGAGGGGCAGGTCTCCTCTGGAACTGCAGTGCAACAAGGTGCAGACGAAGTAGCTCATGGGGCAAGGGGGTACAATTCTGCAGACCTCTGTCTCCAGTCATGTTGCAGCCCTCAGTCTACGCAGGCTGGGGCAGTGGCGGATGAGGCAGGACAGCTGGCATATATGCAGGTGGCCGAGGCCGTGTCGGCAGCTGTGGTGCATGGAAACATGGGAATGTTACAGGCTACCGGAAGGCTGTTTGTGGTGACAGACTATTCTCCAGAGTGGTCTTATCCTGAGGTGAGTTTGTGACACTTCTGCAGAGCAAAAAAAAAACTTGACTGCTATGGATGTGTGCTAGAATAGCCAGCAGGGGGCAGCAGAGATCAAAGCAAATGTCCAAATGTGGAGGGAAAATCTGCCGAATTTTGTGGAATGGATTTAAACATAGTAAAATTATTAATACTCTGTAATAACAGAGGGGTAACTAAGGGGTAGTTTACCCAAATTCTGTCATCATTTACTCCCCCTCAAGTTGTTCCAAACCTGTATGATTTTTTTTTTATCTGTTGAACACAAATTAAGATATTTTGAAAAATGCTGGTAGCCAAACAGTTGACGGTAGCCATTGACTTCTCTGGGGTCGGTTGCATAAAAGTTTTAGACTAGTCTTAAAAATTTGTCAGCTATTTTTTTTTTTCTTTAAGACAACTTCTTTCTTTTTTTTTTATTCAGTTACATAAAAATGTAGATTAGTCTAAGCTGAACTAAAAAAATAAGACTGATTACCCTTTGGTTAACTGCTAGTTGGTCAGACTAGTACTTAAGACACTGTCTTAACATAGAGGCTACGTTTATGCAACTGGCCCCTGTAGTATAGAAAAAAAATAATACAGTTTGGTTACTGTTTTGTTACACACCTTTTTCAAAATATCTTATTTTGTGTTCAACAGAAAAAAGAAACTCATACAGGTTCGGACCAACCTGAGGGTCAGTAAATAATGACAGATTTTTAATTTATGGGTGAACCGTCACTTTAAATAAGCAAAGGCCAGTGGACATGAAGGAATTTGTGTAATTCTGTGGAAACCTGTGGAATGAAAGCTTACTGTTCACATGGGAATCAGCCACAAGCTGTTTAATGCAGGAATAGATTTGAGTCTTGTGAGGCCTCAATGCTAAGCTCAATGTCTTCTCTACAACAAGTGACGTATGTATTTGTCCCAGAAGCCCCTGGGCCACATGAGACACATGCTCGGCCTGTTATTAACATGCAAATTGGCAAGGAAGCAGTCGGACTAATATAGACCGAGGGCTATTAGATCTCACCACAACAAAACGTCAGCTCTCACAAACCCTGGTTATTTTTTCTTTGACATTTTCCTTGTTGGAAAAAGATATCATCATAGATGCGCTTTAATTCAGTCTTGCTTGTAGTGTACTGATATTTAAAATAAATGCATATTTACAACAAAAAAATACATTAAAAGAGAATATTGTCAAATCTGACAGTGCAAGCACACAGTAAATGTAACCAACCAATTTCGGGGCTGATAGCACCGTTGCAAGTTTTAACAGTTTACATTAAAGGAAACTGTGTTCATTTATATATAATATTGGTATTTATTTCTCAGGGTGGTGTGAAGGTGTTGATCACCGGTCCATGGCAGGAGGCCAGCAGTGAATATACCTGTCTGTTTGATCAGATAACAGTTCCGGCCTCCCTCATCCAGCCCGGGGTGCTACGCTGTTATTGCCCAGGTATTTCATTACAATGCATGTACTGTATATACAGACATTTAAAATTGTCCTTTTAAAGGGAAAGGGTGATGCAGCTACATTTCAGTATACTAAAATAATCAAATAAAGATAAAAAGTAGACAATACATCAGTCAGTGTGCCACATAGTCCCAATCCAACATCTTATTTTAGGGTTCATGCTAAAAACAAATAAATAAGTAAATAAATAAACAGGTAATATTTCAAACTTTGTGTGTTGGGTCTCTATACTGTAGTCCATGAATATATCATGTGGCCTTTGTGAACAAACAAAGGACTGTTCTTTAACAGCTGTCATAGAGAACTCTTTAAAATTCTACTGTTACATAACTAAATTAATAAATAAATGCAAATACTCTGAGCCATGACTCTTACCATTGCAAATGTGTGGACTTCACACTTTAAGCCATTTCTTTGCACATTAAAAATGATTAATTTATGTCTTATTTCCTTTCAAAGCTCATGACACAGGCCTGGTGACCCTGCAGGTGGCAGCCAGCAGTCAAATCATCTCCAATTCAGTGGTGTTTGAGTATAAAGCCCGTGCCCTGCCTGCCCTGCCCTCTTCTCAACATGACTGGCTCTCACTGGACGTCACTTTAAATAAGCAAAGGCCAGGGGACATGAAGGAATTTGTGTAATTCTGTGGAAACCTGTGGAATGAAAGCTTACTGTTCACATGGGAATCAGCCACAAGCTGTTTAATGCAGGAATAGATTTGAGTCTTGTGAGGTCTGAATGCTAAGCTCAATGTCTTCTCTACAACAAGTGACGTATGTATTTGTCCCAGAAGCCCCTGGGCCACATGAGACACATGCTCGGCCTGTTATTAACATGCAAATTGGCAAGGAAGCAGTCGGACTAATATAGACCGAGGGCTATTAGATCTCACCACAACAAAACGTCAGCTCTCACAAACCCTGGTTATTTTTTCTTTGACATTTTCCTTGTTGGAAAAAGATATCATCATAGATGCGCTTTAATTCAGTCTTGCTTGTAGTGTACTGATATTTAAAATAAATGCATATTTACAACAAAAAAATACATGTCGGATTAAAAGAGAATATTGTCAAATCTGACAGTGCAAGCACACAGTAAATGTAACCAACCAATTTCGGGGCTGATAGCACCGTTGCAAGTTTTAACAGTTTACATTAAAGGAAACTGTGTTCATTTATATATAATATTGGTATTTATTTCTCAGGGTGGTGTGAAGGTGTTGATCACCGGTCCATGGCAGGAGGCCAGCAGTGAATATACCTGTCTGTTTGATCAGATAACAGTTCCGGCCTCCCTCATCCAGCCCGGGGTGCTACGCTGTTATTGCCCAGGTATTTCATTACAATGCATGTACTGTATATACAGACATTTAAAATTGTCCTTTTAAAGGGAAAGGGTGATGCAGCTACATTTCAGTATACTAAAATAATCAAATAAAGATAAAAAGTAGACAATACATCAGTCAGTGTGCCACATAGTCCCAATCCAACATCTTATTTTAGGGTTCATGCTAAAAACAAATAAATAAGTAAATAAATAAACAGGTAATATTTCAAACTTTGTGTGTTGGGTCTCTATACTGTAGTCCATGAATATATCATGTGGCCTTTGTGAACAAACAAAGGACTGTTCTTTAACAGCTGTCATAGAGAACTCTTTAAAAT
The DNA here is from genome assembly GCF_001515625.1 of Sinocyclocheilus rhinocerous. Classification (NCBI taxonomy): domain Eukaryota; kingdom Metazoa; phylum Chordata; class Actinopteri; order Cypriniformes; family Cyprinidae; genus Sinocyclocheilus; species Sinocyclocheilus rhinocerous. The sequence goes on from NW_015642820.1 coordinate 1,038,515, forward strand.
TCTACTGTTACATAAGTAAATTAATAAATAAATGCAAATACTCTGAGCCATGACTCTTACCATTGTAAATGGTTTGCAAATGTGTGGACTTCACACTTTAAGCCATTTCTTTGCACATTAAAAATGATTAATTTATGTCTTATTTCCTTTCAAAGCTCATGACACAGGCCTGGTGACCCTGCAGGTGGCAGCCAGCAGTCAAATCATCTCCAATTCAGTGGTGTTTGAGTATAAAGCCCGTGCCCTGCCTGCCCTGCCCTCTTCTCAACATGACTGGCTCTCACTGGATGGTACGTTTAAGATTTATCTTGCGTTACATCATATACCGCTGTTACACAGTTGTGTTTTTGGTTGTCATCATTTTGCATTTATTCATTTTCAGCAATACACTGTAAACAAACTTTGGATGTTTCATCTGAATTCATGTTTTTTTATGCATTTTGAATACTTAATATTATATTTGTGTATTGCCAAATGTTGTTTATCTGAAAAACCTTTGAATGGCTGATGGCTGACACTTCTTCAAGCTTTGTTTCTTAAGAATTAAATGACTGGCAGGTGAATCAATAAAGACTTGGTTGATGTTAAACTATTGTTTTGCATGCATTTTAATCAAGGTGGCCAGGTAGTGTTTGTCTAGTCTTAAAGTAAAATAAAAACAACTCACAGAGACTCTTTCTTGGCCTGAATAAGCAAGTTGGTCAAACTGGGCTGGTAGTCGTTTTCAGATATTTTAAAGATGAATGCCATTCAATGGAGAATCCATTTGGATAAAAGAACACTGAAAAGGCTTTAAAAGACTTGTCTGTTCTTGCACTCAACTGTTTGTGGAATATATACTAGTCAGGTTATAAGGACTTGTGTGGACTTGTTCTGTTGTAAAAATATGGTTTGTTGTTTATTTTCTGAGGGTGAATCTCAAGAGGAAGTATCCAGGTCTTATTTAGTAATAATAAAAATGTTTATTTTAATAGAAAAGCATCGGCAGCAGGGATGGGGAGGGAACAGGAGGAGGTGTAGAAGAGGGGGACGAGGGGTTTTTATTTCTCTCCCTACACACTCCGCACTTACACTTTGTTCTATTGTTGTTGGCTCCGCTGCCAAGCGGCTCCTGCGGTTAGTTTGACGCTGGATGGAGAACATGTGTGAGTGACAGACAACACGCTGGCTGATTCGGGTTAGTACGCGTGATTTTTTTCATACTGACATGAACTTGATCCACATGCTCAGGCTTTTTAAAGATGAATATAGGTTGTACAGTGTCTTTGTTGTGTGTCCTGCAATATTCTTTCCCTTGTTTGTGATGTTTCAACAGCAGTGAGAGCATTTTCTCTGCTGGAAAGATATTTCATTGCATTTTGGAGAGCTCATGGGTGAAGTGTGGAAAATATTCACTACTATACACTTCAGCATGGAAGTTTCCTTAAATGAATGGTTGTAGAATTATGATGTTGTACAGGTTATAACCAGGTCAGATTGTGTGCAAAGGCTTGCAAACTTTTACCAACCGGTGCTCTCAGAGACCTCCAGATCTCCTAAAGCATGTGGTTACAATGAGTCAGTCTGGTGTAGTGCGTCTGTCTTCAGCACCACAGGCAGTGGACAGCGACAGTGATGCTGAGAGGATCAGACAGTTGCCCTTCTTCTGTTAAGCGCTCCAGAGGGAGAGGACGAATATACTGTGCCATGACCCTTGTTGACTCTTTTTCTAGAATTATACAGTGTAATAATGAGATGCGGTGTTGTTTTGCTGGCAGACCTATTAGAATTGTTTTACCAACCTGTTGACAACTTTTGTCATTTCCCTTTTCATTAAGTCTTTTCGCTGTTTTTATTATTATTACGAACAACACTAGTGTCTAATCTGTGTGTGTCAAATTACAATCTGCAATCCTTGCCACATCTCACTGAAATCACATCACAAAAGTCAAGAGGATTTCAACCCAAATCGAGTAACTTCTGTATTCTGCCTACATGCCCTTACAAGGAAACTTCTAACTAGGTCACCATAATCAACCCTAAATCTGCCGTTCAAAGTTCCTTGTTCTGCTTTAATGAGATTTCCTGTGGAATTCTAGGAATTGCGGTCAGGGCTTGAGTCCCACACAGATGTGTCTCATCCATGCTGTTTTTGCTCTCGATTGAGATTAAACTGTTTTTTGTTTGTATGTCTACTCTCCATGCAGACTGAACTAAATCTGAGCACGTACTGTGTTGCACTCGCTTTTAGTTTCATGTGTAATTAGAGTACACAACTCTTTGTGGAGATTCTGTGTTTTTGTTTTGTTTTTTCATTTTATGCTTTTTTTTTGTAATGGTCATTCAGAGTGTTTTTTGTTGTTGTTTTTTTTGCAAAAATTTCAGTTAGTTTCATTGTCAGTAATGTATTTTACATATTTTGAAAAACAGTCAAACTTCTTTCTTTGTGTGTGTGTGACCACAGTATTTAGAGTATTTTAAGTAAAACTCTTTGAAGCCTATTGTTGTCCATTGCTTGCAGACATATATGCATAATATCTCAAGAAAGTCAAAAATAAATAAAGAAAAACATTCACACATACACAAGAGTGCCTTTGTTTCCAGCAGCCAAAATCTTTGTGCTGGAAGCTTTTGTTTGTCAAAGTTGTGGTCTGAGGCAGTACATGTCTGATAAACCTTGAACGGGGATTCGAATTGCCAATATTGAATTGTTTTTAAGCAGAAGGGATGTTTCCGGTTAGACAAGGAAAGTTCATACAAATAATCAGTGCTGGGAGTATGACTGACATTATTGTCATAGCATCCTCGCCTCTGTCCAATTCTATCCAAAACAAGCACCTGTTCGAGGGTCATGATCTACCAGATCTACCAATGTCCACAGCATTAGGAGCTGTTATCCCAGCTTTGAGTCCATGCTGAGCTAAATCCCCTTAAGACAAAATCCTTGCACGTTATCTGCTAAATCCTGTCGAAAGGGTCATTTGTGTGATTTAGTTTTTTCCATTTCTGTTCGATGCATTTACAGTGATGGGCTTAAACAGGATATTAGTCTGTTATAGATTTAAAGCAAATCCTGTGGAAATGCCCAGCAGAGCATGAGCTCTTTTAAACCCTAAAAATAAAAATGAAAGAGTCAATATGCTCTCTGAGCTCAGATAGTGAATATTGGATTGCTTATGGGGAAAAAATTATATAGCAATCATCCAGAGTTTAATAAGTAATCATAAACACTGTACACATCCTATTTTCTCTGCACATTAGACTTTCTATTTTGTTTAAGATGCATTGGTTATTTAATAGTATATTATTGTCATTAATCAGCAGACAGTATTTGGAAATGTATTTAAGAGAGATGGCAGCTCTGTTTCATCAAATGATTGAGAAGAGTGTCACAACCAACACTTTAAAGATGTTTTGGATTACTGTACAGTCTCAGCTCACCAGATATGGTTTCTTCCACATCATTTCTCCAAACCGGCCTGCAAGATGGGAAATTGCATTTTGCACCTTTACTTAATATGCAAAACAACACTGTCAGCAAGTGCAGTTTAATGTGCAATAATCCTTGCCATATGGATGCATTGTCAAATGCTTGTTTAATTTCTGATGACTGTAAAGCCCATAGTCTCTTTATTACCAATCTCAGGCACAATAAACCGCAACAGATCTTCAACAAGTGAGTGATTTTGAGCCCCTGTTGCGCTTGTAGCTGTAAAGTGGTGCAGAAGCCCCCACTCTCAAGAGCATGATGCAACTGTGATGAAATAGAGAAACCGGCTTGGGCTCTCTGCATTAGGATATTACCATGAGATACTCAAACATCCAGCGAATAGGGAGTTTAGTCCTCTCACTCAAGGCTTGTGCTCAACCACATGAGGTCCGCTTGACCAGGAGAGCTACCCAGGCCAAAGGAGCAGCACCAAGGCTGATGTAACATCTCCTGAAAAACGGTAACACACATTGGCACAGTCTGTTAAGTACTGTTGGGGTTTTTTTCTGGACACCTTTGGGCTAGTTTATGCATGTGCATCGTCATTGGTCTGTGTTGGTGAAGGTTGTTGTTGGGTGCTTGGGAAAAGTCAGATTTATGTGCACAAACTCAAGATGTCATTTTCTATACTTTTAAAAGATAGCCTCATATGCATTTATGACTTTCTGAAGAATCTTGCTCTTTTTAAAGTGCATATTAAAAGTTGAAATTAACTGTTGGAACTGTGTGATGCTTGCTTTTTGCATGCATTTGTTTGTTGTGACATGTCTTGGGAGCTGATTTTTGTATAGGAATTCAAGAAATTGGACAAATTTTTGACATTGAAATGACTGCGAAAAATGGTCAAGTTACCTTGAATTCACCTTATATATTCACCTCAATACAGCAAATGCAAATAACGTCGCCTCATCCATTTCCTCTAAACATATTCTCCATGGCTGCGTTAATAAACATGAGTTAGGTCTGTCTGTTTTGAAATGCTGCCCCTCAACAGTTTCAGGTTTGACACAAAGCTCTCAAGCGTTCTGTTGCCTGGCTGGTCTGCTGGCGTCTGATTGGTCGTCTCCAGGCTGCTGGAGGTGTAGTAGAGCGTTGACTATGTCACAGCCCCGTTGTAGAGCAATTTGGTCCCTCCTCCCCTTTCCCCTCCCCCCCAGCCTACATGAGAGTACGTGTGCCGCATTCTGAGTGGAGGGAGCGAGAGAGAGAGAGAGAGAAAGACAGCCAGCCAGCAGCAGGTGGAAATGACATCATCTGCACTGCACCAACACTGCAGTAGTGTTTGAACAAAGCTGCACTGGAGCTCCGTTTCGGAGCGGCTCTTTTTGTCTGCAAGGGTGGATATTTGTGGAGGAAAAACACAGAATCCAATGCATGCGTATATGTCCATTCATTAGAATTAGATTCACTTTCATTCACCGTGTGTGAAACAGAACTGTGTCAATGTGGTATATGCAGGGAATTTGGCTTGATGTTAGCGGTCACTGTAAAAAAACAAAAACAAAAAAAACAATTATGAGCTTACATACAAGAGCCTGCAAGTCGCTGAAAACCATGTTGTTGTTGTTTTGGATATGCAAGCTAGTTACTATTTGATATGGACAAATGGAAATGGATCAATGAGAAATAATGAATGAATGAATGTATGTTTGAGAAGATGAAGAGTATTGAATATGTTATAAATGTAATCTTTGTATGCAAGTTTGCTTTGTGCATTTAAAAAATCTATTTTGAGGTTGTTGTTTTTTAATAAAGAAAAAATAATGAAAATGAACTATTTTCATTTGTTTGTTTGTTTTTTATTTTTACAATCTCAGCTACACCATGTAGACATTTTTTTCAATCAAATATATTTGTGTAAATTTCAAAAATAATTTTTAATTCAGAAATTGTAATTCATTATGGAAGAGGTGTATTTTAAATAACTTAATACTGTAAAGTCGGACAAAAAAATTAGCATCATATAATTGACCCATATAAAGTAGTAAAGTGAAATGCACAATATATTTTACTTCTGTAACATTACATTTTTTCAATAAAGAAAAAATATAGGACAGCACTTAATTTTTTTAATTTACCAGTGAAAAATCACCATACCAGTGATTTTCCACCTTATATAACCGTATATATACCTATTGAAATGCCTACTCGCTGCCAGTGTGAACGCTCCTATAAACGGCCTTGGTGATGTCAGCAGACAAAGAAATTGGTCTCTTTGGTTATTTTGGTAAATTGGTTATTACTTGTGGATGAAACACAAACATTATTTTCTTTGGAATAACATGCACTGATGAATCATGCACAATAACACTGGGAACATCTGTTAAGAAAGTAAATAGAGTTTGACTTCATGTTGATTTTAAAGTCAATTGAGATGTACACATAACAATCTAAATTCCCTTATGTTTTATGCAGATAACCAGTTCAGAATGTCCATCCTGGAACGCCTAGAGCAGATGGAGCGAAGGATGGCAGAGATGGCCGGTCAGCAGCAGCAACAGCAACTGAGCAGTGGAGGACCATCTGAGAGTGGAGGAACCGGAACAGGAGGAGAAGGAGGAAGAAGCAATTCTGAACAGGTGCAGGTATCATTCTGTGCTACATTGTCTTGCTCCAAACTAATAGATATCCCCATTAGCTTCTTGAATTGACTTGGTTCTTGATTCTTTGTTTTAGTTCTCACCAGGTCAGGGTCAGAGCCAGGGTCAAGGTCCAGCTGGCAACTCCTTTGAGAGCCGTGTGGTGGTAGTTTGTGAAAAGATGATGAACCGCGCATGCTGGGCCAAGTCCAAGCACCTGATCCACTCCAAGACGTTCAGGGGCATGACTCTTCTTCATCTGGCAGCCGCCCAGGGCTACACCACACTTATCCAAACACTTATCAAGTGGCGGTGAGTATACTGATTGTATACCTTCACTAAATGCACATGTATATTGCATTATTCAACTGTTTTGTATTGTTTTCTGTGCTGTTTTTTTACAGCACTAAGCACGCAGACAGTATTGACCTGGAACTTGAGGTCGATCCTCTAAACGTGGATCATTTCTCTTGCACACCACTGGTGAGTGTTAACACTAGGTCAGGATACTTTAATCATGATACCATGTAGCTTCACAGTGTTGTTTGGATGAGTTGTTTTATATAGAAGGGGCATACAAATTAAATGCAACTCAATTTTCTTCTCTTCAGATGTGGGCTTGCGCTTTGGGTCATATGGAAGCAGCAGTGGTTCTGTATAAATGGGATCGGCGAGCTTTGGCCATCCCAGATTCTTTGGGTCGCTTACCGCTGGCTATTGCCCGGTCCCGTGGCCATACCAAGCTGGCAGAGTGTCTGGAAAGCCTTCAAAGGGAGGAGCAGCAGTCAGGAGCACTGAATACAACTCCCAGCATGCCTTTCTCACCATCTACTGAGGCCTCAGCCGCAGAGGGGTGGATGAATGTTTGGGGTTCAGAGACATCTTCAGTTGGGCTGAAAGGAAGCAATATCACTAGTTCTGCTTCCAGTTCCAGCTCAGGTGAGAACTGGAAACTTTCATTCTATCTGGACTGTCAGTCTTCAACAGTCTTTCATGTGCATGTTGAATTAAGAAAAACCTATTAAATGTGGAAAGACCTTGCATAAACAAACGAGTGCTTTGTAAGGAGATGGTTCAGGTTGGGTGACAGGCTGTGTTTAATTTGGTCAAACATTCTACTAAGACACTTTCTTTGTACTTTTGCAGACTTGAGGAGACCCAGGTCGGAACCATCTAGTTTCTATAGCAGCGTTAGTCACGGGGATGCCCCGTTGAGCAAGAAACACAAACCCAACCCTGAGACCCTTCAAACTCGGACCAGCAAACCCTGCTCTGGACCTCTCGGACTAGAAGAACAGGCCCACAAGCCTAAAACGTGCCCTTCTAAACCGAGGGAAGGTACTGTGGAGAAAGAGCAAGGAAATGGTGAGCAGTCTCAGACTAAGCTGGGCTCAACTTGTGGAGGTGGGTGCTGGGGTTCCAGACAGGCTGCAGGACGCAGAGTGCCAACTGTAGGACTTGGCAAGGAAAGGCTCGCGAACAGACTGAGATTAAGAGAGATTGCTAGTGCGGGAACAATCTCTGATCTGCGGACAACCCAAGAGGATCTGGAGAACACAGGAGACCTGCAGGTGAGGCATAGAGAAGGTACTCGAGCAGACTGCCGAAACTTTTTTTTGTAGTGATATAGGATAAAAGTAAAGTCTGTCAGATCTTGCAAAACTTGCATTGGCTTCTGTCTGATGTCTCAGTGGCAATATTGTTAGCAATTTTGAAAGTACCTATTAAAGTACCTATTAAAACTATTTGTTTCAGAACATGAACATGATGACTTTAGCAGAGGAAGTCATTGAGGCGACATCTGATCGCATCAAGAGGGAAAACTTTGTTGCATCAGAAACTACACTGGATGGTGTTGGAGTCAGCAGCACCATGTCCATGAGCTGGCTGGCCAGTTACCTTGGAGATGCAGAGAGGTGATTCATCAAAAAGTTCTATAATCTGTTCTCAAGAATCCCAGTTACAGTCTCTTTGGGTTCTTGTGTGTAATTGTTTTTTCCAATTGTTCCCAGGTTCCTGTTTAACAAGCCCCTAACTTCCTCTCCTGGCCTGGGCCCAGTCCACGGTGGAGGACAGCCAGAACTTGATGGTCCTCTTGGGAAGCTTGGCCTCCAGACCCCTACTGAATGGACTGCGCTCCTCAATGCCTCCCACAACAAGGAGGAGCGCGACCTGACCCAGCTGGCCCTGTCTGATCCCGAACAGAGAGAACTTTATGAGGCAGCCCGGCAGGTCCAGAACACCTTCCGCAAATACAAGGTAGGGCAGGGCTTCACCCAGGTGCCAGGGTCACCCATGCAGGTTATCAGTGGTGTGTTGCCAGTGTTTGTGATGGTCCAATTTCAAAGGTCTTGATGTATTGTGTTGTGTTGTATGGTGTTCCTGAACTTAAGGTAAATGAATCTGGATCTTTGCAGTCCTGTGTTGTGAAAGGTGGTATGATTGTTGTGCACTCAAAAGGCAGAGATAGGGTCACTGTTGTTGACAAGCATGGGGAAATTTGCTTGAGCTTAGCATGGCCTTGCTATAAGGAATGATTGCATTGTTCCCTCTATCTATCTGTCTGTCTTAACGGGATGCGTAGATATCCCTGAGTCCACACCATGTTGGTTGTTCAGAGCAGATTTCTCCCAGTGTTCCGTTGGTGTGCACAGTGCTCTGAGGAATAACCTTCTCCCAGGTGTCAGAGCATATCGACGCAACTTTACCATTCTATGAAGACACCTTGGCCAGGCACAAAGGAATCAGATGCCATCATCTCTGTGGCCTTGCAGGCCTCCTTGTGAACTCTAATCTCTCTCCTGTCCTCTCCACCCTACCTTATCCCCCTCTTCCCCCATCCTGCAGGGTCGTCCGCTTCGGGAGCAGCAGGAACTGGCAGCTGCTGTCATTCAGCGCTGTTATAAGAGGTACAAACAGGTAGGCAGAGACACTCAGAATTCTGTATGTGTACACTTTTGAGTGGTCAGTTATTAAAGGCTTTACGAGAATGCCTTCAATTCCTTCCTCTCTCTTCCCCAAGCTGACATGGATAGCCTTGAAGGTAACACTTCTGCTTCATCTACAATTACTACTGCTTTGAAATGGAAGTTCGTTAGTGGTGCTTCTTTATCACTTTTACCACTTCTTTATCACTTTGCTTATACTTAGGGTTATGGATATGAACCAAACTTGTACTAACAAAGATGGATGCAAGTTTAAATAATGCAGCTTGCTAAGAATGGATTAGCTATTTAGCTACTTTTCCTGACTTACCTGACTTCTAAAACAATAAAACTGGCAAAAAAAAATGTCATAGTTCATTTAGATTCAGTCCACGTTTTGAGACTTGAGGCAGTAAGCAACCACCTGGAAATGACCTAGCACGTTCTGTTGTGCTATTTTGTGTTCAAAAACATTCAAAACAGCTTAGCAACTGCATAGCAACTGTCAATCATCCACAACACATCTAATTTAATGTTGATGGTGTAGTTTGGCAGTGTTGATATTTGTTTTGTATTAGCAAAATGGCTAACAGAGTAGTTTGCTACAGATCTCTCTCTCTCTCTCTGTCATGTGACACAAGTTTCTTTGTCTGTCCTCTTGGCAGTATGCACTTTATAAGAAGATGACGCTGGCCGCCATCCTTATCCAGAGTAGATTCCGCAGCTACCACGAACAGAAGAAGTTCCAGCAGAGTCGCAGGGCAGCCATGCTGATCCAGCAATATTACCGCAGCTACAAAGAGCTTGGCCGGCCGAACCCACGCAGCCGAGCCACTGCAGCTGCACTGGTGCAGCAAAAACTCAGGTACAAGAACAGCAATCCAGTAAGGGCTAACCTAGTGGTTGAAGATCGAACAAATCAGATATTATAAAAGTTTTTGTCAAATACTCATGACATCTGCACACTCTTATTGGTGTGAGCACTTTGGCGCCTCCAGAGGCCAAGCTAGGTACTGCTTAATGATTCAAAACTTTTCATGTAATACACCACATTTAGAATTAAAATGCCACCCTCATGTATAGAATTAAGCATTCATCATCCAAGTATAATAGGCAGTTAAAAGACCTTTTACATGGCCATCACCTTGGAGTTTAGTTCTGAATTGAGTTCCCAAAGTCCATTTGTGTGTACACATGCTTTTACTAAGCAACCTTGTGTGTTCAAGCCTCATAAGGAGTGTTGCGTGCATTAATTGAGTGTCATTTTGCCATTCTAAAGTGTACTGTCGTTTTGGATGAATTGCTAAGTATGTGCCAACACTTCAAATGTGACACACTGCCAAGTCGACTTTCTAAAGAATGGCAGCATTCGAAACCCTCCTGTTTACTTTAAGAGACAATCTGTTGTTGAAACAGCGCCAGGAAATGATTTACTTCACTAACAGTTTGAGTCCAAGTACACATAGAAGCATCGTTATTTTTGCATGCCATTTGTTGTCTCACAACCTGTTGAAGCAATTGCAGTTTTCCGTTTTCTAGGAGTGCAGAATATTACTTTTGCATATACTTAGAGTTAAGGATTTGAACAAACCCCTAAATGTTAGGTATTAGCATGCAAAATTTGTGCTCTGGACAATTCCTCGAATCAGGTTTCTAGTTGAGGGAAGGTGTAATGTTATATTTTGCCTGGTAGACAATAAAGTGTGCAAGAAAATCCTGTAGACTTGCATTGAGGGATGAACCCTAGCCATATCATAGGGACTTGTGGGTGGGCTCTTTGTAACGTTTGAAACTGAATCTTTTCGCACACCCTAGAATCATAGCAGCAATTTTTGCACGTGCTTATTTTTTTTCTTCCAGAAATGTCTGGTTTGTACAAAACCACTCATGCTGATCATTTTGTTTTAGAAGCAGTTTACTGACCAAGAGACAAGACCAGGCTGCCAGAAAAATAATGAGGTTTCTGCTGCGGTGCCGTCACAGGTAGGCCAAAGACGAGAACTTCCAGCAGGCGCATTGTGTTCCTACGGCCCTGTTGTTCTCCCTGTATAACTCACTCTATGGTATACTTGCAGCTTTTAGATGAATCAGTCTTTAATATCCTGCTGTTTAAAACGGTTAGAGGCACATTTCATAATCTCTCAAGCACACCAACACAATTGTCAGGAGTCATAGGACAGCAACAGACAAACCTTGGTGTTTTCATGGCTCTGTTAGAAAGCCCTATTGTGTTTGGTCCCAATTTCCCCAACCCAACCCAACCTCAGTGTGTACTAATAGCTGTCTGGTGTTGTTTTGCTGTTTATGCAAAGCCCCTTGATGGACCATAGACTATTCAAACGGGTGAGTGCAGCCTCAGTAAATCAGTTCGTACCCCTCGGTTTCTCTTCTTTTTATCTCCCTGTCTCTCCCTTTTCTTTCATCTTGTTCTTCATCTATGTACCTTGATTTCAGACTCTGCTGTTCCCTATGACTCTCTCTGTCCTTTCTTACCCTCTTTTCTTTTACCTTATTTTCTCTATTGCTTTATGCCTGCATGCATGACGGCCGACTGGAGCCCGAGTTGACTGAGCCTTATATGAGAGAGAGAGGACTATAGATCCAACTAACCAACAAATACAGATGATGCATTAATTGCAAAACTAACAATGCACTCTCTCTCTCTCTCTCTCTCTCTCTCTCTCTCTCTCTCTCTCTCTCTCTCTGTCTCTTTTTCTCTCAATCTCTCTTTCGATCCCTCTATCTCCCTAAAGTCTCCTCCATCTCTCTTGTTATGAGGATGCTTATGACAACACTAAGGACTGCTGGGTAGTGCATTTGGCAATTGCATGATGGCTAAAGACATGGAGCATCAGGGCATGCTTGAAATAACATCCCTTTCTCTATGGAAGAGGAAATGTCTTGAATGCCTGGCTGCCTGTTTTATACATCTCTTTCAGCTTTTATTAGCTTGATTTGGGGGCTGAGGGTGGGACGGGGGTCAAACTGTGAGCTAACGACATGTTTGAGGGTTTAAACTGTCTTTAAGATGTTGAATAATAAGTTCTAAATGTAGAAGTATAACATGATGAAAAAATCTAAATATTTAATTAAATTGAATTTCTGTGATGTATTGTGCATGAATTGTAGGGTTGCTTATTGTCACTTTTTAAAGGTTATTCTGTAGTGGTAAGATGGATGGTTTACTTAGGATTATTTTAGATCCTGAGTTTTTTTTAAATATATTAATATGTGTTTGCTTTGTAGTCTGATTGTAGACTCTTAGATGTAAAAAGTAAATTTCAAAGAAAACTATTTTTCCCACAGATTTAAAAAAAATTACAAAAATGACTTTTGTCCTATACAGTGGCCAAAAAAGTATTTGGACATTTAAATCACACTTAAAAATGTGTGAATGTTGTTGGATTAGATGCATTAGATGCATTATTTCTGAGCCATATTTGCTTTGACTTTTGAGCAGCTGGATTGCGGACATATTCCACTAACGTTTGACAACCACAAAGTTTCCAAATGTTCATTTTAAACAGTAAATCTACTGTTAAACCTTCTGTTCTGCTTGAAAGGTGTGCTTGTGCTATCTTTCTTTAAAATAATTGACACTTGCTTTGATGTTTTGTTATCTAATGCCATGACATTAAGACGTTTTTAAGTGTGACCTAGCTTTCTGAGTCGCTGTCTCTGTGTTCTATATGTTCCTTGAGGCTTTAAAGATCTTTGTCATTTATAGTGGGGTATATTTGTTGTTCTTTGTTGATGCCAGTGAGGAGACAGTAATGAAACTGGCAGGTGTATTGGTTAATGGTCTGTGATTCCTCTGAGGGCCCAGAATACTTGTGAACCCTCAGGCTAACCCTGCAAAACTCTGTTTTTTTGGTCTATTTTCAGGGCGAAAGAATTGAGAAAGGCCAAGGAACATGAGAGTGCAGCAAAGAGCCCCGTCGCAATGTAACATCTCCGAGCGGACTCTTTCTCTTCATTGCGTTTTTATGAGAGACAAACAATTTACGAAAAAAGCAAAAATTATTCAGGAAGGGGGAGACGGAAGATCATCGGATATGCGACGGTTGAACTCTAGCAGCGTTGTGACTGATTCTGCTCCTGCATTGTGTATTTTCTTGCTACCGGGGAACTGAAATCAAGACTATTGGGGAAATATGACATTATCTTCATGGCATTTTTGCACTCTTCATAGATTTTTTTTCTTTAGATTACAAAAAAAAACAAAACAAAGGAAGACCAAGGAGCAAAGACTTTTTATTCCAACGACGCTTGTAAAATATCACACGACATGAACAGATCAACGTCAGAAAAACGTCATGCTGGAAGCCGCTTCAGATTACATTTTTATATTTTGAAAGGAAAAAAGACAACAATCAACAAGTTTGGGGGGGGGGGTAGAACAAAACTTAGAAAATGTAAACCAAAAAAAAGGCCTCATTTCAGTGACCATATGCATGCAGAGTATTTGAAATCAATCTCTCATCTCCACGAATCTTTGTTTTTGACAAATGCTGTCCGTTCATTCAAAGGGAAGCCTTCATATGAATGTAGATGGGGTCAGGGCAAAAATGCTGGGTTTGAAATATCAGTGTCTTACCTTTGTCTTTATGGGTGTTAGGGGACTTCTGACAACAAATTGGGGGATTGAAGCGAAGCCCTCTGGGTATCTTCATGGCATTTTTGCACTCTTCATAGATTTTTTTTCTTTAGATTACAAAAAACGAAGGAAGACCAAGGAGCAAAGGCTTTTTATTCCGACCGGCGCTTGTAAAACATCACGCAACACGAACAGATCAACATCAGAAAAACATCATGCTCGATGCCGCTTAAGGTTACATTTTTATATTTTGAAAGGAAAATAATACAACAATCAGTTTGGGGTAAAAAAAAAAAAAAGAACAAAACCTAGAAAATGTAAACCAAAAAAAGGCCTCATTTCAGTGACCATATGCATGCAGAGTATTTGAAATCAGTCTCTCATCTCCACAGATCTTTGTTTTTGACAAATGCTGTCCGTTCATTCAAAGGGAAGCCTTCATATGAATGTAGATGGGGTCAGGGCAAAAATGCTGGGTTTGAAATATCAGTGTCTTACCTTTGTCTTTATGGGTGTTAGGGGACTTCTGACAACAAATTGGGGGATTGAAGCGAAGCCCTCTGGGCTACTGTTTCGCGTGCACTGTTTTCAACTTTCTTATGGGTCCTTTTCTTAATGTCATTTTTGCTGGCCTGACTTTGTGTGTCCTGTGTTTGTTGAATTGAATCTGGATACAGTGCATGTGTTTGAGCAAAATGCTCCTGCATGCTATGTAAATGTTTTGTGTTTTATTTTCATTCATTCATATTGGTGATATTGTGGCACCATCAAACTAGACCGTATAAGCCTGTTTGTTTTCGAGTATATTGTTATAAAGACCATTATTTTTATATAGTTCATTTATTTATTTATTAGCTTTATTTACTTTTTTTGCCTTTAGCATTATTGCATTTTTTTATTATTGTGTGAAGGTTTTAAAAAACTCTTTGTTTTAAAAATGGACCTTTTTTAATGTGAACTGTACTATCCATTGTGCCACAGCGCCAAACGTAGATTTGCAAAGGTTATCTTCCATTTTTGTGTGTGTGCGTGTGTGTTGTGATACGTTTCTTCATTGTTACTGTTGGTTGATTTCGAAGAGCTCCAGAAAGCCGCCACAAGCTTTCCCGTGGAGTTTCACTGAACATTGCCTTGACTTCTTGACTTTTTGAAGGGTCCCTATACAGAAGCTTCAAAAAAAAAAAAATCCATATTTTTGACTATTTAAGTGGTCCCTGTACATATGAAGATGGGTGAAGGAACATTGATAGCCAGAAACCTTTTCCGAAGAGGATTGTATTTAAGAATATATAGTATTTTATTCATAAATTGGATTATAACACATTAAGAGACAAACAAAAAATATATTGTATAGTTTTCTTTGAACGCCCAAGATGTACGGTTTGTAAATATTGTAAATACTGGTTGCGAAGAAGGAGCCATGTGCATGAAACTTTAAGACATTGAACATAATGTAAAGATAAAATGTAGTGGCAATGATCTGTAATACGATTTGAACAACTTCACTGTAAGACTTTGTGGAAAATGTTCTATCACAGAACATTCTCTGAAGCATGACATGATTCACGATGAAACCGTAGATTTAGCGGAAGAGCCAAACGAATGCATCAGACACAACAGGATCTTTCTTTTTCAGGGTTAGCGGAAATAAAATAGCATTTTGTTTTGCTTCGTTTTAACCGATGGTGACCAGTCATGTGAATGCTACAGGACTTAAATAAGCTATTCCTTTGAGAAGTATTGGAAGAACTATAGTATTGAATGACCAAACTTCACTCACACACCCAACAGTTACAGCTGAGGTTTCTACGATACAGGGGATGAAATGTCTCCACGGTTTTGTCTTGTATAACATAACTAGAAAGTGTACTCACATTTTATCGTATTGAACTCAACATGAACAATGGTATTCGATGGAGTCAGGAGGTTAAACGTAGGTCATGTAATTAAAAATGATGTTGACGTGAGGGTTGTGAATGGTTATTTCCAGCAGGCGATTCCCATACACGTGCTTACATGCTAGAATCAAACACTGAGAGGCCACGAAAACGGTCATGGATACATACTGTGAATGTAGCTCAAAACACATATGTTTCGACTCTCATCAGAATCGACGACTGCCATGTTCATAGCTTTATTTTTGATTGTTTCTTCATTTCTTGGGGGGCTGCTACCAACTTTCCAAACCCCATGGTTGAGTCACACCGAATCATATTGATTTCTGTTGTACGTTTTGTTTTTCGTTTACGCTCGTGCCAGCTATATGGAAATAAGCGTCTTTCACAAATGTCTCTGAAAGAAATTTGAGACTAACTGACCCCCTGAACTTCCAAAAACTTCCAGCGATTTCAGATGACGTGCTTACACCAGCACATTTTGCTTGTTAAAGAAAGGAAGGGCGAGGAAAGAATGTGGTGCTTATCTGCTGAATTATTAGCTATGTAGTTTTATTTCTATTCCCCACATGTAGATCCATTGTTTTAGAAGTTAAATGTTTTCTCATGATCTCAGAGACTAAGTATCAGTATTATTATAGAAAGTGCCTAAAACATTCAACCGATATCAGGAGTGTGTTGTTCCTAAAGAAGTCCATATGAACCCGTTGCTCTTTTTTTAACGGTATGCAACGCTTAAGGCTGGTTTTACTGTCCAAACAGAAGCCCAGGTCTGTTTCCTCCTCTCACACCCTTTTCACTCCTGAAACACGGACACAGAGTGTGAAGAAGGCACCTTTTGTTTTGGGTTTTTTGTCCCCCACTCATTCTGATTATGTCTACAAAAAGCGACTTCGAGTGACCCAGTAACGTACTATGCATGCTTTCATTATTTCTTTCATTTTGTGTACTTTTCTTTCTCTTTTTCCATGTCGGATCTAAACTGGGCCAGGAAAGTAGGACACGCTCAGTGTAGTTGGCGCATTATGTAATATCTCCATCCGGTTATCAGTTTCAAGTCCGAGCACAACTCCAAGCGAAGGTGGCCACCCTTTCCATCCGTCCGACTTGAAACTTCAGGAAATCATAAGCGAAAGTCCTCAGTATTCACCAGGAAAAGCTGTTTATGGATCACCAGGTATATGTATCTCAGTTTGGGTCATTCATCTTAAGCACGGGAAAAATCTGCCTCCCTTTTGTAGTTTTACTCAGGGTGCTAAAACAGGGAGATGGTGTTTAGCATGGAGACTAGATTAGGTTAGGTTAAGTCTCCAGGTTCAGCTCAGAATCAACAGGAGAAACCACTGGGAATATGTAATTCCATATGTACGTTCGCTTTGTTACAAAACCACTGCTTTCAGAGACAGACCGCCACTCGGGTAACAGGATAGACTGTATGTTTGTAGAGTTTTTAGACCATTTTTCCAAAACTGAGCAGGCATCATTGTTCGTGAAGGTATCACTGCTCGTTTAGTATTGCCATATCCCCATGGGATTGGGAATGCATAAGTATACCTCAGCGCCAAATACCTTCAGAATAAGGTGGGAGATCCCGTCCTCTTATGAAACAGCTCAGCATACGTGCATCCGGATCATGCTTTGCGTATTTTTGTGTCAGATAAGAGAAATATGCACTTTGTACAGCTCATAATCCGAGTTGAATTCCCTCTCCAAGCCCTGGTACGTTGTAAGCGCGTCTGTGTGTGTGCTTTATCTCGACGGATGACCACATGAGACCACAATGAAGGTTACAGCAAAACGAGGGAAAACAATACTGGTGCAGTTGGAAGTTTGTACGATGTCCTAAATCCTCTCTTTGGAACTCCGGAACTGCAGGTTAGGCTTAAACAGAACTGAAAAACCACTCGATTATAAGCTTTTCACTTACAAGTACACAGCAATAAACACTTTGTTTTAGGCAAGCTCTTTAGGTTGAAAGAATATGGATAAGTCAAACATAAAAAAAATAATAAAAATAGAAAGAAAGAAAAAACATTGGGACATGCTTAGTTCACTTCCTCTTATGCAATTACAGGTACACAGAGAGAGGTGTTCAGTGGTCTGTTGACATTGATTTCATATTTCCCAGCCCTAATGCACGTTTTCATCATTTTAAAATGAAGAATAGAAAAAAAAGATAAAATATGAGCCCATATTTCTTACAAGGCAGTGGGCTTTCAACACTCTGCATGTGAAGCTAGTATTAGACCTCTGTTTTCCCCTCTCTCTCTCTCTCTCTCTCTCTCTCTCTCTCTCTCGCTCTCTTTCTCCTTCATACCTGCTTTGTGCTCCTCGTATCTTCCTCCTCCTTTCCTCCTCTGATGAGTTTTGCCTCATGTGCTGCTTTCTCGGCCGTCTCCCTCTTTCTGTCCTTCTTGTGAGTTTTATTTATTTACTTAGATATATTTTTATTATTATTATTATTTTTGTTTTGTAACTGTGCATGTGAGAGCATCACTGAATTGTTGGATATGTTTAAAAAAAATAAATAAATAAATATTCAGCTGCTGAAGCCATGCAAAATATTTTGAATTGCCCTTAAAATATGGAAAATGTTTTCTGAATGCTTTATATAATTTCTGCTGTAAAATAAAATCTTAAACGAAATGGTGCTCTTGTTGTTCCTGTTCTCTGCAACTTTCTGTTTTTCTTTCCATAATATAATTTCTGAACTCCCTCTGCTCTGAAAGTTCATAAAAAACAAACAATCTCAGTTCCTTTCTCATTACTGACAAGATAAAAAAAAAAAAAAAGTTTACCATTATAAATTCTATATTTATAACATTACAGAAACATTCTATTATAGAATGTTCTGAACATTCTATTGTATTATAATTACATTTATATTTTATATTTATATAATTATAATCGTTTTAATTCTTTTTGTTAAATATAAGCCTTTATTTACATATTTTTTTATATTAATTTATTATTTTATAGAAAACTAGAAACTAGCAATATAGTATCCAAAATATTATAGTTTTTATCTGAATATCCATTTATATATTCATGAGTATTTAATGCAAATACTAATATGAAAAGTCACTGTGTCTGAAGTCCCCTCCCTCTGTGCGCACTCACAATAGCAGCATTTAGTATCAGCGGGGCCTTCACAAATCACACATCAACTCAACTATCGAGCATGTAAGTAAAACTACACAACCATCACTCACACAAACTCAATGATTTCATACACCCATGTGTTGTATCGTGTTTTATATATGTTCCTGAATATCGGTGAATATCAGTCCTACCGAGTGTGTTTGTAAAGTTTGTGTTGTGCTAATGGGTGTGAATGCGGCTAAAGCAACAAGTTAGCTTAGCGTTAGTTTCCTGGCTTGATCTCGACTTTTATTCATTTTCGATCTTTAATTCCAGCCCATTCTAGTTGGGATTAGTGGATATTACGCTGTCAGTTAAGTTTATCGTTAATTCGAGAGTTTTAAAGAGTTTGGGTGTGTTTCTATAACCGCTATATGCTAATGGCTAACAGTTTGTTTCTGACTGATAACAAAGTTTGTGGGAAGTTGAAACTCGAAACATACTCGAACTATAGACATTTTGCCATAGTAATAATAATAATAGATGTGGCTTGCATTAGTACACTTATTGTCTGTTATGACTGGAATGCGAATATTATGTGCCGATAGCAAAGTTGCGGCGAAAACTTAAAACGATTAATAAAATAAACAGTTAACGTTAAATTTGCCTAACTGAAGATCATTTCATATAATTTAATTTAAATAAGGTTATAGACTGGTATTTTTGGTGACATACGATGAACTGCAAATATAAACAGTAACTTTATATAGGCCTACGTGTATAATAATTATAAGAACAATATTCATATTTAGTCAAATATGTTTTAACCTGTTGGTTAGGATGTTTACATGAGAATAATTTCCTTCCCCACGTAATTTAAACATTTTAGCTCTAATCAGCTAAAAACAATTTTATATGATGCTTAATAGATAAATAATGTACTTTGATTGAATGTTATATGTTCATATTAAATGCATATTAAGCATTGCTTTATGATGGTGTTATTGGTTTAATGAATATTAGTTATAAACTATACACCTTCTATGGTACTAGTGAGGAAACGCATATGTTTTGAGACATTTGTGACCTTATATTGAACGTTTTGTGTTTCTGTCCCTTTCTGAATCACATACAGATCA
Source organism: Sinocyclocheilus rhinocerous (assembly GCF_001515625.1). Lineage (NCBI taxonomy): Eukaryota > Metazoa > Chordata > Actinopteri > Cypriniformes > Cyprinidae > Sinocyclocheilus > Sinocyclocheilus rhinocerous. Next base: position 1,058,199 of record NW_015642820.1, read on the forward strand.
GTGCACAGATGTAAACAGTCATTCAGAGGTTGAACACCTCTTCATCTTTGTCATGTTGCAATTAACAAGTGGAAATTGTGCTGTGTATATAGGTTATGCTACACCTCTTAAGAGACTGATAAACTCTCATCAAAAAAGGACATCATCTATTCCACTGACAGCCGTTTGTTTACGTACTGATACTGACCTTCTGTCTGTGATGCTGAAAAAATACAGAGCTGCAGCGTCTACAGGTACATCTAAAAAAATTATAATATCATGAAAAGGGTCAATATTTTTTGTCACTCATTTCAGAAAGTGAAACCCATATATTATATAGATTCATTACACATAGAGTGAAATATTTCAAGCCTTTATTTCTTGATTATGAATTATGGACTAGCATTTTGGCCAGAACCGAGAGCTTAAAGTTAAAATGTCTTGATGAATTAAAAAAAAACAAGCAGTTTTTCACTTCACAAAACATTAATCTAACGGACTGGAGTGTGGATTAGCCTACTTGTGGATTATTGTGATGTTTTTATCAGCTGTTTGGACACTCATTCTGATGGCACCCATTCACTGCAGAGGATCCATTGGTGAGCAAGTGATGTAATGCTAAATTTCCCCAAATCTGTTCCCATGAAGAAACAAACTCATCTAAATCTTGGATGGTCTGAGGGAGAGTACTTTTTTTTTTTTAAATAGATTTTTCTGTTATTTAAAAATAAAGTGTCAGTTTGTGATGAAGTGTCTGTTTTACACCTTAATAAATGGAGGTGGGATTTGTGTAATATTCATTTAGAAAAGCATGTATTGTGTCATACTGCTGGGGGATTTGAGCAGTGAGATTTCTGCCTCGATCACATGATCTGAAGGTTTATGGAACCTTCCCCGTCTGGTTGTGTAATGTGTGTGTTTGTCTTTGCTCCTGGTGGTTCTCTCTTACTGTCTTTATTCTAAGAAGGTTTAAAATTTTATCCACAGCATTAGACGGGAGCGAAGTCTGGCTCGAGGCCTTTCACATGATTGTGATTTTCTTTTACTAATGTAATCTGAAATAAACTCGACAGACACGTTGACACCAGATTAAAAGTCATTAAGCAAAAATGGCTCAGTTAATTGTGCAACATTGTGATGAGAGATTTTGATATCTAATGCAATTATTTTCAGTCTTAAATGTGCAAATACTTTTTGGGCCGCTGTAAATCAGAATCAAGCCAAAGTCAGTGGAAATCTGTTTATGCTGTTTGCATATATATGACGGTTTCAATAGGCTTTCATTATAAACTTGTTCACAGTGTGTTTTTAGATGTTTACAGTTTGATTTTGTTGAATGTTATACCTTCTGTTTTCTTTTCTGGTGTTTTTTCACACCACTTTGTGGTCTTACCTGTACTTCCTCTTTCATAAGTGTTTGTTGAAAAGAGCACTTCATGTTTGTTTACGTGTCTTGTGCAAATGCATACTTTTAAAAAATAAAGGTTCCTTATTGGCCTCTGTGGTCCTATAAAGAACCTTTAATATCCATAGAACATATCTATTCCAAAAGGTTCTATATAGAGGAAAAAGGCTCTTTCACTAAAGATTTTAAGAACTGTTCACTGAAGGAAACCAAAACTGGTTCTATGGCAGTCATGCTGTGGCCTCCCTTTTGAAACCTTATTTAAAAGTGCAGTCACTGTGCCACTAGGTGGCAGTACAATATCAAATGCTGTTTGCCACACTAGATTTCTATTAGAATGACATAACAGGACGTTTATGTGCTTAACAGATGCTTTGTGACTAAATCATCTTACAATACACAGCCCAAATCACATTAGCAGCAAGTAAAGAGTATGTTATGCTATACCTTCTTCACTTAAAAAATTAAATACTGGCTGCTCAAGTCTTTCTTTTGTTTGCCAGGACTATTCCAGCTAACCTGATGTCTTTTTTTTTTTCAATAAAATGTGAAATGTAATACGGTTTTCTCTCTGTGTCATAGGTCCGCCCCGAGTGCAGATGGCTCTGGTTCTGCTGGGATGTCTGGGAGTAACCACAGGCTGCAGCAGACGCAGGCACAGGTGGATGAGGTAAGAGGACACACCTGACACCATTTCCCAGTGTTCTTGGATGGATGGCCGTAAATAGTCGACTTGACTTCCGTCTATCAGTGTGATGCGATCTTCTCAGGGATGGTTCCTTTGTGATGTGAACAGTTACATAATCATAGGACAACTGATGACAGTTACAAGATGTACAGTGACTAATGTGCTCATTGAATATTTAAATGAGCTTTTAGACCGTTGCAGACATGACATGATATTATCACTGTAAAGCTATAATGATATATGACCCTGGAGCACAAAACCAGTCATAAGTAGCACAGGTACCGATATGAAAATTTTGGCCGATACCAATAACCCGATAATTCTTTATATTTGAAAGCCGATAACCGATATGTTGGCCGATAAATTACAAGAGAGCCTGATTACAAAAAAGGTCTCATCATTAAAAGCCACATCCCAAACACTTCAACATAAGCAGCCTAGTTTGAACAGTGTTTGTTTTGAAAATAATTTTACCCTCTCCCATTACCAAATTTTGTCATAAAGTCTTACAAATAAATAAAATAATGCATACGTAATGCAAATAAGTCACTGGACATCATTACACGTGTAAAGAATCAAAATGCATGAGCCATGGATCAATAAAACGGAATAGCCTCTGTACGGACAATAATGAAATGATTTTAATTACTAAACCATATTGTTGATGAAAATAATAAGAGAAAAATAAAAGTGGTGGTTATTATTAATAATGCATCAATGATTTTGAAAAAGTAACAAATTAATACCACTGTTTTAAATAGCAGCATTGCTGTTCAAGCTGCGCACTGAAGCTAAAGAGATGAAAGAACACGATAAACTGAAGCGCTCTTTTAACTTAACCAAACACATTATATATATGAGATAAATCAGATATACATCAAATAAACACAATATTACAACGTACAATTGCACAAAAGGCTGCAAATGCACAAGTAAACTTAAATGTCATGGAGGTGTAGCTCCGTTGTGGATGGGCGCACAAAGATTCCACAACATTATTTACAGTAATGTTCACATAATAATTTTATGTAGCCTTTATGACCGACTTGCCCTGCACATGTTGCACATAAGTGTATTGTCCTTTTCGAAGTGATTCCAATCATATTTCAAGTATTTCAAAACCATCATGGTGAACAGCGCGCATCTGAATTGTCTCTGAAGGAAATAATGCATTATTTATCGGCTTTAATATATCGGCCAAATTTTCTTATCGGGCCGATACTGATAACAGAAAAAATTCACATTTATTGGCTGATACCGATATGGCGGCCGATATATCGTGCATCCCTAAGCACAGGTATATTTGTAGCAAAAGCCAACAATACATTGTGTGGGTAAAAATAATGATAACAGAAAAAATTCACATTTATTGGCTGATACCGATATGGCGGCCGATATATCGTGCATCCCTAAGCACAGGTATATTTGTAGCAAAAGCCAACAATACATTGTGTGGGTAAAAATAATCAATTTTTCTTTTATGCCAAAAATCATTAGTATATTAAGTAAAGATCATGTTCCATGAAGATATTTTGTAAATTTTAAAACTTAATTTAATTAGTAATATGCATTGCTAAGAACTTCATTTCGATAACTTTATAGGTGATTTTCTCAATATTTGTTTTTTTTTTAACCCTCAGATTCCAGATTTTCAAATGGTTGGATCTCAGCCAAATATTGTCCTATCCTAACAAACCATACATCAATGGAAAGCTTATTTATTCATGTGTATATATACATCTCAATTTTAAAAAATTGACCCTTATGTAGGTCTGCACGATAAATTGCATGCGATTGTCATAAGCATCTCGTCAGTAAAGCCGTTTCTGTGATTAGTAGTAAATCTCCATCCAATATATTTTTAATCAAATAAATGCAGCCTTGGTGAGCACAAGAGACTTCTTTCAAAAACATAAAAGTAAAATCCTACCAACCCAAACTGGTAGTGTTTGTGTATATATGTATACATACATATATTACATTTCAACATTTGATTTAAGGTAAATTCTATGGCATTTAAATTGCATATGTTACAGAAGGTGCTACTTTCTCTTTCACTCTCTCTGTCTCTCTTTTCTTTCTGTGCGACTCCTCCCTAAAGTATGCAGCATAATCCGTCAGCAGTTTTTCCATATCTCTTCTGTAGTTCACCGCGGTCATATTCATGATTTCTGTTCAAGGAAATTTATACCAGGACATATGTAGGTCTCTGCGCACTGTACACCCGTTGACCTCTTCCGTCAGACGTCTTCCGTTCAGTCTGGCGTGAGCTCATAGGCTGCCGGCCGGTTATGTAACGCCCCGTCACTATGGTTATGCAAGTGAAACATGGATCTGCACACGCTGGCTCCCCCCACACGGTTCTCTCTTAAAGGGGCGGTGCTACATCATCCTGCAACAGGGTTTGTGGAGCACTAGAGCATATATGAGGAGGCTATGTTTGTGTGCTGTTGCCATTGACTTTATGTAATTCTATTATAACGGGATTTTTCATGCTTTCCATTACTTAACACATCTGCTGAAGACGTAAGGATTGATCACATCGAATATAAGCAACAGGATATGATGTTATTCTCTAGGGCTTATGTTTTTGATAAACATTTAATCAGAAATACATTAACTCAAAACAAATCTTTTACTCCATTTTGAGTAGCTCGAAGTGTTACCGCTAATTTAGTCTGAAAAAAAATGCATTAAATTCATCCCAGTAGGAAAACTAATTGATTCTCATGAAGTCAAGAAGAGTTTATATATTGACCCATGGACATGCAAAACTTTATCTATCTATCTATCTATCTATCTATCTAATGTATAAGCTGACAGGACTAACAGTCACAAAGCTGCAGATGCTGGATGTGTTTATAGACCAAACTATAATAACTCTGGCACAGACTGGTTTCCTAAATGTTGGATAATCCTAAGAAAATGTTTATCTAGCCTTGACCAAGGTGGACAAATCTTTCCTCAAAGTATATAAGTGTATTTTGTATTCACTTTTTGTTGTTTTTACCAGCAACAGAACATTTGTCTTAGGTAAGTAGGTAGTTCTATGTAGGGCTCACTATTTGATTTTTAAAAATCCTCGACTTCATTTTGCTCGCATCGACTAACCAGCAAAATACAGTATATGCGCTTTAATTATTTACATGTGTGTAGGTTAAGTACATGCGTCACTCAGCGGCTGCGTTCACAGTAGTTTAATCAAAAAGCCTGTCTAATTAATTGAGTTTTACAGTTTTATCTTTACCAAATGCAGTTTTCCATTATTTTCTGGATTCCATTTTAATGGTTCCATTAAATTTTAATAATCAAAAGCATCTCAAATTAATTGATATTTCAAAAAATACTGCACATTTACATTTTCTCCTAAATAAATTCTGGTAAATACTCCTTTAAAAAGTGTCTTTTGGTTATAATTTTATTATTAGTAGACTAGAACACGTGGATATGTTGTCATTCTTACACTATAATACTGAACTTTGATTTCAGTGATTTGGACTATGAGATGGACACTTGCTTCTTGCACTCTGTTGCACTTTACTTTTGCTTAAAAAAAAAAAAGGATTTCATAGAAATTTGGATTTAATTTGGTTTAATAAAATATAGTTTAATAAACTATTCTTAAGTAAAATTGTTGATTTTTTGTGGGGAAATTAATCGTTTAGATTAATCGATAAATTAGTCGATAGATTAATCGAAATAAAAATGGTCGTTAGTGGCAGCCCTAGTTCTATGAAATCTCATTGGTCCAAAGTCTATCTACTCTATCCTACTTTATATCAAATATGGTCAGATTTGCTGTGATTTTGTTGTCCCGTAGCATTTTTGCTTGCAGTGCGAACAGACAACTGTTGCTGGAAACGTGTTCTATCAGGTTGTGATGCTGTGTTTCTCTCAGTGCTGTTAGTTTAAAATGCTGACCATTAAATTACATGTTCCTGCTGCCCGTCTGGTTTTAAGAAGTCTCCAGCCATCCTGCCAAAAGTCTCACATATTTAAACCGATTAATAGACCTGCACTGGTGTTCAAACAGCTGTTTGTTTACACGCATGGCACGATTCCTTCACCTTGATTACTTTTCCAGCACTTAGCAACACTGTTCCTAGTTTTTCAAAGAATCCTGTTACGGGAATCCTCTCGTTCCTCTAGGTGGTGGACATCATGAGAGTGAATGTCGATAAGGTCCTGGAACGAGACCAGAAGCTGTCCGATTTGGACGATCGTGCCGATGCCCTGCAGGCCGGTGCTTCCCAGTTTGAGACCAGCGCTGCCAAACTCAAGAGGAAATACTGGTGGAAGAACTGCAAGGTAAGACAAAGATGCACACGAGAGACCATATCATTTTTCTCATATCTCATTTAGTTTAAATCCATTCTTTAAATATGAAGGCTTCAGAGATGATTGGGTATTTTCCAGAAAATTTGGTCCCTATTTATTTATTTTTTGTTCTTTGTGCATCTGTAATATAAGTATAACATTTAACTATAATATAACTCTCTAATATAACATTTCCTTAGTTTCCAATAAGCTCATATGCAAAAACAAAGACATTATTATGCAACTGATCATTTCATATCTTATTGTTAAAATACATTGAGATTAGTTTTTGTGCTTACAAAAGGTCATATTAAGAAATACGTTTAAAAATAAGACATTTTAAGCCTATTGAATTGGCTAAAGGTCATTGCATTTACATTTAAAAAACAAGAAAAATATTTCTATACCAAAAATATAAAAAGGCGCAAAAGTATCACAGAGTAGTGTTTAAAAATAAGACATTTTAAGCCTATTGAATTGGCTAAAGGTCATTGCATTTACATTTAAAAAAACAAGAAAAATATTTCTATACCAAAAATATAAAAAGGCGCAAAAGTATCACAGAGTAGTCCCATGCAACATGTGCTGTATTCCAAGTGTTGTGCGTGTATGCAATAGGGTTTGGTGAGAAACAAACGGAAATTTAACGTTATTAAAGGAAAATCTTGACTTGGCCGTTTGTCTCTGTGTACGACTTCACTTTATTGAAACTCTATAGCGCCACAGTTCACTTCAACTCACCCAGGACAAGCACACAAGTTGTGAAAAATCAAGATGAAATAAAATGCTATCCCTATCAAGAAGATTAATCTGAAAAATGGATAACATTTGAACTTAAAGCATCATATGACAAAGTGTATTTGTTTGTTGTCTTTACAGATGTGGGCCATTTTGATAGCTGTGGTTTTGATCATTATTGTCATCATTATCAGTAAGTATCAAAGTGTTCACAGCCTCTTTAACTCCCTTACATGGGCGGCAGTTGTACAAAATGAGAGATTGATCAAGAGATGCCGGCCCTGCGATTTAAGAGTTTGAAGAATTTATTTGATTATTAAATACATAGTAGTTTAATGAAAGTATGTTCATTTTAAACTAATTCGAACCCTGCTCTTTATTTCTCTTTCAGTCTGGTCGCTGTCATAAAGACAGAAATCCGGTTATGATTGGAGGAGAAGAACAGGATATGAAGGAGTATCAACTTCAGAAAGAAGAGAGAGATAATGAATGCATGCTCTTCCAATACGTTCTAACCTGCTGATTTTCAAAAGCATATCTTGTAAACTATCCTCAATGTTGGTTTTCTTTTTATAGGTTTTGTTTTTAATGACTAGGATTTGAATATGTTCCTGAATGCTATTTCCAAATACATCTAACACACTCCTCTGTGCAAATGACTTGAAAGTGTACAGGTTACAAAATGATCCATAACCATAACACGCATGCTTTCATGATAACATGAGGCCAAAACATATTGACCAAAACTCTTTTTGTGAAAGCCATTTGCCAACATCTGATCTCATTGATGAATCCCTCATGGACTCTTGTAATGGACGGCTGTGATCAGACACTCTTGTTTTGGCCGCGTCAAGAGTCTTTCTGGGCCAACAAGACAAAAGAGCCTTTCCTGAACAACCACAGACGTGCCTTTAAACAACTCCACTGCCGCACACTGCCCGTCTGACTTGTTACATGCTAAAAGAAATAACTTGTATTTCACTCAAAAGTGTATGTTTTTTGTCATGTTCGCTGGTCTGTGTGAGATGCACGAGTCAGACGGGTTTACGTGGATATCTTTAAGCAGACTCGTGGCCGTGCATGTGCGATGGTGGAGGCGAGTATCACACAGAGTGTTATTCTTGTGGGTTTGTTAGGATTTTGGAAACTATGGAGGATGTTTGTTTTTTTCTTAAGTGAATCCTAAATGGTGTTTTAATAGGTCAAGTCAGATAGTGGGGGTCTGTAGTTGCTTAATATCAAAATAGTATGTACATTTGCACGAGCTAGAATGAGTTATCGTAGGTGTTTCACTACTTAAAGGGGTCATATGATGCGATTTCAATTTTTCCTTTCTCTTTGGAGTGTTACAAGCTCTTGGTGCATAAAGAATGTTCCTTTTAGCAACATTATATGACCCCTTTAAGGTGATTCTTCAGAACTTAGAGGAGTCTTATGAATGAGCCAGGAAAGTATTTTGTTATCGTTTATTATTGAACATTTGATATTGATAGTGTATAACCACCTGTATCCTATTTAAACAATGTTAATTTACACAGTCATGGAAATGTGTGGTCAACTGTTATGGATTTTCCCATGGATGATGCAGGTAATTAGAAGGCAGGGTGATGCAGATGCAAACGAATGCAGCTTTGAACAAATATTTCATGCAATATTTACTGAAATTCCATATTTCGAGAAACTGCACATTATCAAGATATCGGTGAAACTGACACTCTTAATTTGGCAAGGCTTGTTGTCAGATAATCAGGCAATTGTGAGGGAAAATGTGGCCAAATATCAATAATATCATCCATTAGAGAATGCAAAATAATGTTTTTGTTAACACTTTACTTAAAGCCGATATGTATAATGCATTATAAAGGGTTATTAAGGGGAATAATGCATTATACTTATTCATAATGTGCGTTGTAATACATTATATCTTGTCATAATTATAACCGAATTTAAAATGCATAGTGTAACAATGAATTTATAAGCTAACTGTTATAATGCATTATACATAAAGGCTTTAAGTATGCTTTATGTTTTAATAATTAAGACATCACTAACAGGTAAAGTAAAATATAATGAAGTATATAGTATAAGAAGTATATAGTCTAATATTTCTCAAAATGCTCTTCTCTAGACTTCATTGCTCTACCGAACTAACGAGCTGTGGACACTGATGACTTGCCTGAGGTTAATGAAATGATATGTGACATTTTTTGCTGATGTCTTTCCGTGGTTGAAACACTGATTGAAACTTATCGAAAGTAACAATACAATGAAGTTCCACTCGTGCAGTGGTTAAAAACAATGCTGTATTTGTTCACTACACATGCGTAACAAACGAACCAAAAAACCTATACTGAAATTTTTCGGTTCGAATACGTGGACCATTACACCCCTTATATATATATAGAGACCGAGAGAGAGAGAGGGGTAGGTAGGTAGATAGATACTAAAAAAAAATAGTTGTAGATACTGGTGCTTTAAGCTGAGCGTTTCCATCTCAACCAGCTCAATAGCAGCACTGACTTGAGTTTTAAATGAGTTTGGAGCGGGGCTGTCTGGGAAACCTGTTTAAAAAGTCTTTATTTCTGCATTGTTGCAGAACAATGACACACTTCTGCTTTAAAGCTTGTATTCTGTCTATTTGTCTGTCTACTCCTTTTTGAAGTCCCAGTGCTATTTAGCTTACAGTTGACTCTCCAGAACACAAGGAGTTTCACTCTGTCTGGTCTGTAACCTGAGGACATGTTTCAGCTTATCTTAGCTTTTTACTATGTAAAAAAAGTTGTAAAGTAAAGATACATGTAGCGTTTTATGGTTCACAGTCGTATACAGTGTACATAAAGATTATTACCTGTTGCAAAAGATCCCATATCGCTTTTTGTAGTAAAGACATGAGATATGATAAAGAAACAGTTGTGCATAAATGTGAATGACAAAGAAATGAATGTGTATACGTGACCTGTATTATATAATCACATATGTAATCATAATGCATTACTGAAGGCACCGATTGCCGCCGCCCTGTTTTGCTTAAGTGCATTTTCAAGTTTTACCTTATTCAAAAATGTCCAAAAAACTGTGCATATATAGGTGGACGATATTTAACTCTTGAGTCAGGGAGAATAGCAAAAAATACATAAATAAATGTAAAAATTTTTTTTAAAAATGTTAATTATTTTTTATTTTTATTCTATTAAATATTTTTTAAATTTTTAATTTAATTTTTGAATCTATATATTTTCTAATATATAGTCTATCTATATAGTTTATACATTTTTATTTTAGTTATTTTTGTACATCAGGATAAACTAAATGAAAATGAGAATGCTGAAATAAGTTTTTATAAATTTTATTTTATTTCAGTTAATGTTTCTTTTATTTTAAATAACAAAATTTGTTTTTTGGTTTCAGTTTTAGTTAACTATAAAAAGCCTGCCTAGAACTTGTTTTGGACCGTTTCTAACTGAATCCTGTGTGCTTTAAAATGAGCAGAGAGGTCAGTCTGAATTGTGCACAATCAGGGTTCAGAAAGTCTATTTTGTAGTTTTAATACCGGACCCAGTCCTACTCTGACACGGCCTATTTTGAGAATGACTGCGTCAGAGTCTCTGTACAAACGGCAGCAGTCATTACACAGACAGGTCACGACCCTACAATATAGAAAGTGTGACGTTAACACCGTAACAGATATGCAGGCACAAAAAAATTGATTTAAATGATCTGGCCTGGAATCTAGTAATGTTTGTGAAGCCAGAACAAATCCATAACCTGAAATATTAAACTTTGGTGCATATGTATACAAGTAATCAGACTTACAGTTTTTGCCATACAAATAATACAAATTATCTGCGAAAATTGTAAAAATGCAGTCTGAAGGTTGTCGGTTCAAATATTTTATTATTGTGTAAAACACTTGTACTTATGAGGCACTTTGGACAAAGATGACCAATAAAGTTTATAAAATATTTAGCTGGATTAACCCTTACTGTAACTGTTAGGAGTGTGTAATATTAGCGTCCTGAATAAAGCCAGACAGTTGTATAATATGTGTTATGAATCTTTCTGTCTGAGACACCTTTGGGCTTTTGTGTTGTTTTTGAGCTTGAAAGCTGATATGATTATGTTCACACTTGGACATCTTGTGCTGCATGTGCAAATCAACACCCCATTATACAATAATTCCAGTAGTTAATGAGATGAAATGTGGTGAATGTGTTGTTTTCCTGCTTTTTTGTACTAGACAGTGTAGGTAACCTCCCACTATATATTCAGAGCTCTGAAAAGCTTAAAGGGTTAGTTCACCCAAAAATGAAAATTAGCCTGTGTTTTACTCACCTTCAAGGCATCCTAGGTGTATATGACTTTCTTCTTTCAGATGAATCCAGTCGGAGTTATATTAAAAATTGTCCTGGCTATTCCAAGCTCTATCATTGCAGTCAGCGGGTGTTGCAGTTGAACAGTCCACAAGTCGTCAAATAAAGCGCACGCATCCATAATAAAACATGCCTCATATGGCTCTGGGGGGTGAATAAAGGCCTCCTGTAGCGAATTATTGTGTTTTTGTAAGAAAAATATCCATATTTCAAACAAGCGGAAGGCGTTCTGGCGGATGACGCAGGATGTATGTGTCGCGCATACAGTGAAATTGTCCAAATTGGGCCCAATTAGCCATTTTCTCTCCCCGGTGTCAAGTGACTCATTAGTGTTACAAGGTCTCAGGTGTGAATGGGGAGCAGGTGTGTTAAATTTGGTGTTATCGCTCTCACTCTCTCATACTGGTCACTGGAAGTTCAACATGGCACCTCATGGCAAAGAACTCTCTGAGGATCTGAAAAGAAGAATTGATGCTCTACATAAAGATGGCGTAAAAGACATTAATGGCTGTGTGTTGAGTTATTTTGACAGGGACAGCAAATTTACACTGTTATACAAGCTGTACACTCACTACTTTACATTGTAGCAAAGTGTCATTTCTTCAGTGTTGTCACATGAAAAGATATAATAAAATATTTACAAAAATGTGAGGGGTGTACTCACTTCTGTGAGATACTGTATGTATATATATATATATATATATATGTATAAATGCACACACACACACACAAACTTTATTTATTTTATCCATGTTCCTTTTGCAGTTCTTTCAATGGAAGACTCTACGTAAGCATCTAGTAAAACATCATCCTCATGGATCTCTCTATAGACCTTCATTGTTGATGTGGACAAAAGCAGCAGAGCATCTAGATTGCGGATCAGAGCTTCAGTAGAGGTGGGCAGCAGTCGGAGGAGAACTTGCAGCAGGGAATGCCGGGAGGAGACAGCTTTCCCGATGGAGAAGAGGAGAACTCTTCTCCAGGCTCCAGCAAGCGTGCGGGGCAGACGGACCAAACTAACAGCGGGCAGGACCCCGGGACCAGCGGATCCGGATCAGTTGAGGAGGAGGCTGAGGAGCAGCGAGGAAGAACCAGCAGAGGGGAAAGCTCAGCGGGGTGTGAGGAGAGCGGAGGAGAGCAGACGCACGAGGATGTGGACATGAACAGCGGCCACGACTCCAGCAGCGGAAACGACAGCGTTGGTGGGTCACGACATCATCACTCCTCAGCCAATTGCAGCCCTGGAAGCACCACGGGATCAGGAAGCACCAAGAGGTTCAACAATCACTATTATTAATGCTCATGCTGAGGGTTTGTGATTTGAATAAACCCCTAATCGTGAGTAGTCTACTTTAACAAGTCCATTTGAGTGTTTTCTTTCTTCCTGATTAAAAAGTTTTAAGAAATCTTTGAAAGCGCAGTTCTAATTGAAACTGTCTTCTAGACCAGCTTGTATGCATTTTGTGTATAAAATTAGACTTCTGGTCAAGTCAAGTTCTTCTTCATCTCTTTGTGTCTTCAGCTCAAAATCTGCCACTGGTTCGTCATCATCCAGCTTTCATAGCGCTCATCACACTGAGTGCAGGTAAACTAACCCACCTCAAACCGTCACAACCACATATTTGCATTAGAACTGAAATTTTGCGGTAACGAAACTCCCATTTGTATTGGCAGATATGCATTAATGTCATGGATCATACAGTGCTCTTAAAACGTATTTGAACACTTAAAAATGTTGTTGTATTAGATTCAAAATGGATAGCAAAGTGTCATTTATTGTAAAGAAAGATGCATGCAAAACACACAAAAAAATTTGTTCAATTGTAAAGGATGAAACTTTCTAGTGTTGAAATCAAATGTTAATGTAACTATTTTCATTATGTGTATAAAAGTCCCTTCACTTTTCAAATAATTTCTACACCCATATAGTTATTATAATTATGGAAGCCCAATTCTGCCACATAAGAAAACAAAACCCTGCTTTGTTTAACCAATAAAAAAAAAGTAAATAAGTCATTATTATGACATTTAAAAGCTGAAATGTGTGTCATAATTATGACTTTTTATGAGATTAAAAGCCGAAATTGACACACTAAGTCAATTATGAGATAAATAGAGAAAAAGCTGAAATTACAAGGCAAAAAAGTTATAATTATCATAGAAATTTTCACCACATAACAAAATTATGCTTTGTTAAATAATAATTCTGACATAAAAAGTTGAAATTATGAGATAAAGTCACACTTATAATATTAAAAGTTGATATGTCATAATTATTTCATTTTATGAGATAAAAAGTCAATTATGACATTAAAAGTTGACATTTTTACGTCATAATTATGACTTTATGAAATTAAAAGTAGAAACTGACACACTGTCAATTATGAGATAAATTGACAAAAGGTTTAAATTACAAGATAAAAAGTGATCATTATTTGCCAAAATAACAAAATAATGCTTTGTTAAATCATAATTCTGAAATAAATAGTCGTAATGATAAGATACTAAGTTAAAATTAAACAAAAAAAAAATCATAATTATTACATTAAAAGTTGTTGTTTTTTTACTTTTAATTACTTTTTATGAGATAAGTCAAAATTGACACATCAGTTATGAGAAAAAATAACAAAAATGTATCATTATTAGATAAAACCCCATAATTATTCCATAAAAGTATTAATTACTTTTCAAATATTTTCACATAAAATCATGCTTGGTAAAATGATAAAATTGAGATAAATTCATAATTGAAACAAGCTGAATTTTTTTCAAAGTTATGACTTTTATGTCATAATTATTAGATAAATTACCAAAAAGTTGAAATTATTATTATATAAAAAGTCACAATTATGAAGTAAAATTGTCAACTTTTTATCTCAAAATCATGACTTCGTATCTCATAATTTCAACTTTTTGTCATCATTTAGATTTTTTTCTTATGTGGCAGAAATGGGCTTCCATTATAATGAATTAATATTAGGTTAAAATTCAAACAAACATGTTGAATGAGTGAATGAAAACAAATGTGTGCATGTGCAGTGAGCAGACGCACCGAGAGATGATGCAGACGGTGCAGGAGATGAAGAAACGGCTGCCGTCTGAGAAGAGAAGCCGCAGTAAAGCCAGTACTGTAGAGGCACTGAACTATGCACTGAACTGTGTCAAACAAGTACAAGGTATAAACACACACACACACACACTGCTGTTATAACGGCAGCACACATTCAGATCCGCAGCAGAGCGTCTGTGATTATGTAACAGCTGCGTCTGCAGGAAGGGCGAGTCCAGGTCCTAACCGCTCGCTGGCAGTAAAACCCTGCTAATTCTGTTCACTCCTTCTCAGTGCTTTCCCATGTTTTGTTTATCGCTATATCAAATATGTTTCACAGTATAACGCCTGTATTGAGATGATGTGGGCAGATGCTGATAGCTTCTGCATGAGGTCATCATGTGCATCATATCGTTCAGTAATTGTGAAACTCGACACTCTGGAATGTGGCCGAGATGTTTTTCCTGTTTTTTGGTGGTATAGATTCTCATAGTAGCAACAGAATCAAAACATCTGCTGTGGTTCAGCAAGGGCAGACATTGAGAACATTATGCTTTGAACTCTTGGGCTATTTTAGTCAACTTTATAGTAAACTAAATAAGCCAAAGACCAAGAAATATATTTATTTTATATTATTTTGTGTTTATTTTTGTGTTTTTATTTTATTTTTTATCACATAAAATGTTATTATGAGCATTTAATAAAAATAAAACAATAAAATAAAATAACAATCCAAACATCTCTAATAAAAATAAAATATCTTTAATCTTCAAGTTTATAATGTTGCCCTCAGTGAACCACAACAGATGCTCTGATGACACTGTTGCTTCAATAAGCATTCAGTCACCAAAACACAAGGAATTTTCTACTGAATCATGCATGCTTGATATATGTTTAGCACTCAGTAGCTTCTTAATGGTAGCTGAAATAATGTATGGTTGTGCAAACAACAAATTTTCTGATATGCATAAAGAAAGTCCTATAGATTACAGTTATCACTTAGAAAAGTTCAGTTTGAAAAATGCCACTCTGTAAGGTCGCTTATGCAAGGAAATCTGCTAAAACACCACAGATTTGTCATTTATTTATTTTTTCAGCTGTGGTTACCCTTACCAAAATATACTGATTTTGCCACAAATTACAGCAAGTTCATATTTGCACATGCGCTTCTTTTGGCATATTTGAATGTGTTACTATAGGTTTGCTGCAAGTTCTACAGTTTTTTTTTGTTTTTCAAAATCTGTTTTGTATACGGCAATTGTATCAAATTAATGGCAAAAAAAAAAAATGCAGATAAGGAAAAAAGTTTTTGCAAGGGTTATATTGAGTTTATTTGGTGGAGATGATAGTTATCATGGTAATATTTTAAGGGATTTAATCATCATGCATTTCGTTTTATTAATTAAATGTATTTTATTAAAATTAATTCAAGCTTATTCAGTGCCTATATGGGTTTATTTTTCTGCTTATGTTTATTTACCATCACTTGAAATAAATGTCATTATTCAGTCTGTGATGTTATGCTATGTGAAATTTCCCAGTAGTCTGGTGTTGTAATATCTGGCATGGTCTCTTGTGAGCCACCTGCTCTGTTGTTTAAATCAAACACTGATTAATTAAAAGATTGTGGTTCTCATGCTCGGCTCATTTGTACTCTTCCTCTGCCGCCCCCTGCAGCAAACAGTGAGTACTACAACTTACTAATGAGCAGCGGACTGGAGGAGAGACGAGACGCTACTGTGTGCACGCTGGAGGAGCTGGAGGGAATCACATCAGAACACACGCTGAAAAACACGGTATGTCCTGCTGAGTTTCCTCTCAAAGCCGTGTTTGTTTTCACTGGTCAGTTTTGAGATTTGGGGCTATTTGGCTTTTCATTATGTGTTGTTCAGACTAGTGGAAGGAAAAATTCCAAAATACACTTTTCTATTGTATCTATTTGCATCTGTAGATTTGAACTGCAATACCTGTCTTTAAGGGCGGTTTTCTCTTGGGTTTTTCAGAAGTCAGAAATGTCCACTTCAGCAGCACTTACACCAAACTTTATGGTTTTATTTCTGTCTATATTCTGAAGGTTTTTACACAGGGGTTTTTTCCTGCGAGTTATTAGAGTTAGCTAAAACAAAAAATTTAAACTTAAACCATAAAAAAAATTCTCAACTTAAAATAAATGTTAATAAGATATTCAAAATGTTCATTTAAGTTTAACTTGATGTGCTAAAATATCAAACTAAAACTGAAGTAAAAATAAAAATTATATAGACATTTACAAAAAAAAAAGAACTACTAAATTTCTAAAAAATTATCTAAAAGAACATAAAAGAAAATACAAAAATAAAATCTAATAAAAAATATTAACAAATCCATAATAGTATCTCAGTGATGCTAAAATAATTTTGTGTTTATATATCATTTGCCTAATTTACAACTTTTTATTCCTTAAAACGTGGATCATATACTTGTTTTGTTCTGTCTGTTGTCAATATGTTCTGATTTATATAAGTGATAAAAAGAGATATTCGAAATCCCCTCTGTAAACATCTTTCACTCTAATATGTCGATAAAATGAAACAATAATTGTGAACGTGGCTATATAAAATGTTCTGATTTCTGTTCTCCAGTTGTATGCAGATTAGTGCATCTTTAATTAGATAATATCTCATTTGTATATTAAAACATTACATTTCAGAAAGTTTGGGTTGCAATTTTTAATGTAATCAGTTAACTAGCAGTGTTGCCAACTTAGCGACTTTTCAGACCCCCCTGGCGACTTTTTTCCAAAAAAGCGACTAGCGACAAATCTAGCGTGGTGCCTTTGTCCATATAAGGGATTTCCTGGAGGTCATGAGTTTGCTACTTCTGTGACTGGATATGTGGATTTTCTGTGCGAGGGCGCCCTCTAGCGTCCAGTATGAATGAAACAGACATCATGTGTTTATAGTGCTAATGGCCAATCCATTATTTTTTGGGGAATTTTTATTTATTTATTTTTTAATAAGTATCAGTTCAGGCACCGTTTAGGCACTGGAACCGTTTTAAAAGTATTGATTTGGCACCGGTATCGAAAAAACCCAAACGATACCCAACCCTAGTGATATCTACTCTATTCACCTGTGAGGTCTTGCCTTAAAGTGATAAATCACTCAAAAATGAAAATTCTGTCATTTTTATTTCCAAAAAGTTTTTTTCTTCTGTTGAAAATAAAAGAAGATTTTCTGATCTGAGAAGAATGTTGGGAACCAAACAGTTGCTGGTCCCCATTGACTTCCATAGTATTCCAACATTCTTCAAAATATCTGTATATAAACACATACATGTTTGGAACAACTTAAGGGTTGGAGTAAATGATGACAGAATTTTCATTTTTGGTTGAACGATTCCTTTAATGAGTTCCGTCTCTGTGGAAGGAGTTCACATATACAAGGAGTTCTGTGGTGTTCTCAGGACACGTTTGTGGTGGTCTATTCTCTGACCTCCGGGAAGGTGGTTTACGCGTCCGAACAGGCCTCCAGTGTGCTTCACTGCAAGAGGAAGTTTCTGGAATCTGTCAAGTTCGTGGAGCTGCTGTACCATCAGGACGTCAATGTGTTTTACTCGCACACGGCGCAACCGTGGCTGCCGCCCTGGAACGTGGGCACAGACAGCGGTGAGTCGCTCTGGAGGCTTTCACTGATATTGCACATGCATTGAATAATGCAAACATCTTTGATAAATTGAAATGTTCATTTTAAGAATGAAAGATGCTATTCCTCTTTGTCTCTCTGTAGCGGCGGTTCTGTTTGAATGCGCCCAGGTCAAGTCCTTCTTCTGTCGAATCAGGTCAGTGTGTTTCACCTTATCAGAATTGCCCCTTGTACAGCATTATTACTCATTCTCATCTGTGTCTCATTAATATTGCATTTATTTATGTAGCACTTTTTACAATACAGATTGGTTTAAAGCAGCTTCACAGTAATAAACAAGACAATAGTCCTTCAGTAACGTCCTTCAATTATTCAGCTTGTTGATTCAGTTTAGCTCAATAATAGTGCAATGTTCATCACAAGCTTTTTTTTTTGAAAGTGAAAAGTGAAAGTGACGTGACATGTGGCCAAGTATGGTAACCCATACTCGGAATTAGTGCTCTGCATTTATCCCATCCAAAGTGAACACACACACACCGTGAACACACACCCGGAGCAGTGGGCAGCCATTTTTTGCTGCAGCGCCCGGGGAGCAGTTGGGGGCTCATGGGCACCTCAGTCATGTTACTGAAGGTGGGAGAGAGCGCTGTACATTCACTCCCCCCACCCACAATCCCTGCCGGTACGAGACTCAAACCCGCAACCTTTGGGTTACGACTACGAGTCCGACTCTCTAACCATTAGGCCAAGACTTCCCCCTTAAGCCCCTTTTTTTAAATCTATGAAGCAGCTCTACAGAGGCTAATAGAATCATTATCCCGTTAATTTTTGTTCAGTTCTTCTCATTTGTTCTCTCTGTTGTCAATGCAGTTAAACTGATAATATTACTGAATATTAAGTGTGTCTTTTAAACGTTTTTCTATGTGTGTGTTCAGAGGAGGGAAGGATAGAGATGGAGAAATGCGTTATAGTCCTTTCCGGCTCACTCCGCACCTGCTGAAGGTTCAGGGATTGAGCGGAGAGGAGGAGCCGTGCTGTCTGGCCCTGGCCGAGCGCATCATCTCAGGATACGAGGGTACCTTTCACCTCGCCACGTTCTCAAACAGTAGTGCAGTACTTTATTGTCACATGACCTGAATATGTTACTTGTTTAACTCTGCCGGAATGAAATATGGTTATTCTGCATTGTTAGTTTAGTGTTAAGTGAAATGTCTTTTTTGCTTTTACTCTTGGCTGTCTGATCAAATGATCGTTATTTGTGTGTGTTTGCGTGTTGCTTTGTCTCCAGCCCCTCGCATTCCCATGGACAAGCGCATATTCAGCACGACTCATTCGCCAGGCTGTGTCTTTTTAGAAGTGGATGACCGGTGAGTGATTTTGACCTTTAGTAAAGGAATCGGCAGCTTGGGCAAATGGTCATGTGTTTATTTAATAATAATAAATTGTTATTATTGTTTTAAAATAATATGCTGCGTGGAGTAAAGCTGAGCAGCACTATTATTTTTGTTGTTTTAAAATAATACGTTGCATAGAGTAAAGCTAATCGGCATATATATATATTTTTTTATTAAAGCTGAGTAGCACATTGTTGTTATTATTATTATTTATTTTTTATTATTATTATTATTTGAAAGTATTATGTTGCAAATAGTATAATAATAATAATTAAATATAATAATAATATTATTATTATGATTATTATAATTATTTTAAAATAATTAGCTGCATGGAGTAAAGCCGAGTAGCACATTGTTGTCATTATTATTATCTATTCATTATTATTATTATTATTTGAAAGTATGCTCTTGAGTAGCACGTTGTTGTTGTTATTATTATTAAATATTATGTTGCACAGAGTATAGATGAGCAGCTTATTATTATTATTATTATTTGAAAATATAATGTTGCACAGAATATGGCTGAGCAGCGTAGTAGTAGTAGTAGTAGAAGTATAAAATATGTTGCACATATGTTGAGTAAAGCTGAGCAACATTAGTAATAATAATAGTGTAATAGTAATAATAAAGTGTTTGTCCTGTTGCTTGTTTGTCATCTCTTTAAATTAAAAATTAATCATTTTAATAATAATCATTTCAACTCTAATCAATGTCTATCCGTGTATTTGTTTATTTAGTAAGTATCTGTAAAAAGTTTCCGACTTCTTACATGGCTGCTAACCAAATAAACTAGTAATGTTCAGTCAGCAGCTTCACATTAAAGGGGTCCTATTATGCTCTTTTACAAAGTCTTGATTTTGTTTTGGGGGTGTACTAGAACAGGCTCTCATACTAGGTTGTTCGAAAAACACATTATTTTTCACATATTTTACATTATTACAACACCTCTCTCCCCAGTCTGGCATGAACGGCTTGAATAGTTCCTGTATCAAATGAAGGCCCACCTTCTGAAATACGAAATGTGCTGTGATTGGTTAGCTGGGCCAGTGTGTGTTGTTATTAGCAGCACTCGGCACCTGGTCGGGAAATGTCACGCCCTTTACCATAGCCGCCTGCAAGCTTCAGAGTAAATATTGCGTCAAAATCAAATCAATTTGAGCGCGATTTAAACCTGGATGATTGTAACCACTCTAAGTTTAAGTCTGCCTTGGGAAAGCTAGCGTATCTACGACATAGTGATAACACTCGTTGCCTTCTCTAGTGCAGCTCAACCAGGTCTCGTCCCATTCGTTGGTATTTGTGATATCACAAATCCCGGAAAATATGCGTTGTAGTCCAAACAAGTCGTTCGTTGTAGTTTTTGAAAAGTGATTTCTGTTAAATAAAATATCTCCTTTTGAAGTGGACTTTGAACTTTGTAACTGCAGATCTTTTTTATGCTCAAACAGCAACATCACAGACTAACTAAAGTTGAAAAAGTGAAAAAGCATAAAAGGATTTAAGGTTTATTCTGCAGTACTCACTGGGTGTTATGCTAGCCCTTATTTAACCACACGACCATGAAGTAGTTTTAAGTTGATCAGCTACATTAGTTCAGTATCTTGCTAGAATTGAAAGTCTTTTACAGTACAAATAACACTTGACTTGGACTGATTTCAAACATCACGTTTAATCAATAGCATAAGACGAGCATTTTAGCGGCAAAGACTTGAAACAAATGCATTTTCTTGTGGTAAAGTAGCTACTGTGAAATTCTTCCTCATGTGTTAGTTGGTCGTGTGTGTTCGCAGAGCGTTGCCTTTGCTCGGCTACCTCCCTCAGGACCTGATCGGTACCTCAGTTCTGTCCTGCCTTCATCCAGATGACCGCCTGCTCATGCTGGCCATGCACCGCAAAAGTACGTACATCTCTTATGACTTTTCTACATTGTAAAGTCTTTATCAGACTTGTATAAGGTCTTAATAAAATTTGTCCTGATCCCTTCAGTTCTGAAGTACGCGGGCCAGCCTCCGTTTGAACACTCGCCCATCCGCTTTCGGTGTCAGAACGGCGACTACATCACCCTGGACTCCAGCTGGTCCAGCTTCATCAACCCTTGGAGCCGTAAGGTGGCCTTCATCATCGGCAGGCACAAAGTTCGCATGTAAGAGCCGGCTCAGGAGCGCGCCAGTTGTGTTGTGTGTCCAAACACTGACATTTGCTCATACAGAAGCACTTGTTTTTGTGTGTCTTCTCTGTAGTGGACCTCTGAATGAGGACATTTTTGCCGTGCGGAGTAAAGCCAAGCAGCTGATCATGTGTGAGGACGTTAAAAAGCTGCAAGCCATGATCTACAAGCTCTTCCTTCAGGTGAGAGATCACTAAATCCACAGAGGACAAGCCACATTAGCAAGCTTTTTGCAGGCCAGTTGTTCAAAAGTGACAGTAAAGGCATTTATAATGTTACGGAAATTTGTTTTGAACTTTCTATTCATGAAATAATCCTGAAAAAATACATTATGATTCCCTCAAAAATATTAAGCAGCAAAAATCATGCAACGCCAAACACTGAAATTATGGCTGTTGAAAATTCAGTACTCAGAATTCAGCTTTGCATCTCTGGAATAAATTACATTTTACATTTTAATATGTTAAGATAGAAAACAGTTATTTTAAATGGTAATACTATTACACAATATTACAGTTTTTACTGTATTTTTAATCAAATGCAGCCATGGTGAGCATAAGAGACTTCTGTCAAAAATGTAAAAAAAAAATCTCTCTGACCCCAAACCTTGTTAAACTAGTTTTGAATAGTTTTGCATGGATGACTTTGTGTGAGCAACAGACCCAAAATACATAAAAGCTGTTAAAATAAACTTATTAAAACCTAAAATCAGTCGTTTTTGTACTGTCAAATAAATCTTCAAAATTACTTCAGTTTTTGTCATATGTATAGTGCCATCCCTTTAATTAGAGCAAGATGACAGCAAAAGCCATATAAAATATAAAAACAGGCAGTCCACAATTAGATATTGACCAGCAAATATCAATAGTCTGATGCAGATAAAGCAACTAATACCAGCCAATAACTGTCAATGACTTCATATCAAGGTTATTAAAATTTGAACTTTAAAAAAAAAAATTTTTAATTGAAATAAAGCCGCTGAATAAAAATAAAAAAAGGTAATTGCAACTTTTTCTCAGAATTGCAAGATATAAAAAGGAATTGTGAATTGTGAATTGAAATCTTACACTTCTGAGAAAACCAGTTGTGAGAAAAAAGTCAGAATTGTGAGATAAAAAGTCATAATTACCATTTTTATTCAGCTGCAGTTGCTCCACTCACAATTGCAAGTTTCGATCTCATAATTCTGAGAAAAAAAGTCAGAATTGTGAGATTATAAACTCGCAATTGCAAGGAAAAAAGTCTATATCTCACAATTCTGACTTTATTTCTCGCAAATGCGAGTTTATATCCTGCAGTTCTGACTTTATAATTCACAGTTGCGAGTTTGTCACACAGTTTGGAGAAAAAAGTCAGAATTGCGAGATGTAAATTTGCAAATTGCGAGAAAAATAACAGAATTGTGAGATGAAAAAGTTGCAGTTACATTTTTTTTTTTTTTTATTCATTGGCTGATCTACAGAATCAGTAAAATGCTCTATACGTTTCACAGATCTGAAACTAACATTAAATGTATACACCAAAAATAAATGGCCATCGAAATG
Organism: Sinocyclocheilus rhinocerous; assembly: GCF_001515625.1. NCBI lineage: Eukaryota > Metazoa > Chordata > Actinopteri > Cypriniformes > Cyprinidae > Sinocyclocheilus > Sinocyclocheilus rhinocerous. The sequence continues at coordinate 1,081,476 of NW_015642820.1, forward strand.
GGATCAGTGCTTAAACAACAAATTACATGAAATAAATCTTGATTTTGGGAAAAAACATATATTCCACTTCAATAATCACTGGGATCAAGTCATTTACACACAATGTCTGATAGGACACTCAAGACTTAATATACATAGAAGTAGGACTGGGCGATATGGCCAAAAAAATTATAACGATAATTTTTTTCATATCAGTCGATATCGATAATTATCACGATAAATGTCAAATCTGTATTTTTTCAAGTTTAAAGCCAGATTTTTGCTCCAAAGTGAAAGTTGTAGAAACTAATTAATTTTCCTTAACAAAATAAATATCTAAATAAAAAAAATATACTGTATATATATTTTTTCTTAGTTTGTGCATGTTCTAATGAGTGATATTGTTTCAAATCAAGAAACAGGTTTGGGTTGCCTGATAATATTAATAATAATAATAATATCACTTTTTGTCTCTTAAAAATGCACATTTGATAGTAGCTTGAATAAACACAGTAAAAACCACACAAATAGCACCTCAATACCATGGTAAAAATGGTAAAAATCATTCAGTATAAATGCACACATGCTATAGCTTAATCACAAATACATACTATAATTATA
>NW_015642820.1:1082102-1089541 GCF_001515625.1 Sinocyclocheilus rhinocerous
GTGGCTGACTCTTAACTTTTATAAAGAATATCTCTTTGGATTTGAGACTTTAGTCTTTGCAACTTTACAGATCTTCTTTATGCACCAAGAGCTTGTAACACTCCAAAGAGAAAGGAAAAATTTAAATCGCATGATATGACCCCTTTAATTAAGCATTGGTCTCCCACATTAGCATACATTTAAAGGGGTCATATGATGCATGATGCAGTATTGTTGTGGCCGCTGCCATGTCGTGGAGACGCTGTGTGCTTCGTTGTGAAAGCGAAACTACTTTGTTTGGCCTTCCAAAAGAGCACGATATCCGCTTCGTCATGCCTGGAGCTGATCCGTGCTGGTTGCTGAGGAAATACTTATGATTCGCGCTGTGGATCGCCGGATCGGCTTTCACCGTGGACGAAGCGGAGTCCAGCCCGGGGTCATCACATGTGGTTGCCGCGATAAACACAGTAAAAACCACACAAATAGCACCTCAATACCATGGTAAAAATGGTAAAAATCATTCAGTATAAATGCACACATGCTATAGCTTAATCACAAATACATACTATAATTATATACCATTACTCCTGTAATAAAATTCAGTGTGAATATCCCACATTTCTACCAGAATTCCATGGTGCAGTGAGTGTTACTACAGTAAAAACCATGGTAAATGATGTCGACGTGTAGATTGAAAAGCTTTCTGACTGTCTCGTTGCACACGGTGTTTCTCCTGTTCGGCTTTAAACTAAATCACAGAGTCATTTGTGTTCATCGCTGAATACAAGCGCTTCACACTGGATCTCACAGTGCTGCTTAGTGCTCGCGGGACTGAAGTAAACGCATCTGATCTAGTGAGCTCGCGCCGCGCGGCAGTTTGAACTTTGATCCGAGCGGAAAAACGGTCTGTGTGGCTGTTTCGTTCCGCTTTTGGCGCATAAACATTATATCGAGCATTTATCAAACTCTTCATATTGTTTTATCGAGGAAAATTATATCGCAATAATTATCGTTATCGAATTATCGCCCAGCCCTACGTATTAGCATAAATTATTACTATCAGGAGAAAATTCCCCACAGTGTCCATCTTTTTCAAAATCCACTGTCCATTAAACATATTTTACTAAAAAAAAAAAAAAAAGGAAAAAGAAAAAAATCTACGGGCTTTCGTAGAAATAAAATATACATATTATAATAAAAAATGTAAACAAAAATTAGGCATTTAACTCAGTTAAATAATAAAATAATTTACTTAAAGCTATATAAACAGCTAAAATTGAACTAAAACTGAAGTAAAAAAAATTTAATATTTAAAAGGAACAAAAATGAAATTAAGAATAAAAAATGATTAGAAATTAAACTAAAATTAAAATTGAGAAAATATGAATACAAACTCTAATACAGTGGTCTCAAACTCAGTTCCTGGAGGGCCACAGCTCTGCAGAGTTTAGCTCCAAATCACACCTGCTTGGAAGTTTCTAGTGATCCTGAAAACATTGATTAGCTGGATCAGGTGCGTTTGATTAGGGTTGGAGCTAAACTGTGCAGAGCTGTGGCCCTGCAGGAACTGAGTTTGAGACCAATGCTCTAATAGAATAAAAATAATACTAAAAGAACACTGCTTCATTGTGATGGGCAAATGAAGCCTCATGAAGCACTGGGGCTTTCCTCTGACTGTTTCGGGAAAAGATTCAAAGCTTAGCGAGTGTCAAAAATAGCGCCATCTGGTGGTCAATAAAAAATATAGTTGCCAAAAGCCTGTGAAAATAGTGTGTGGGTGTGGGTGTGTGTGTGTGTGTGTGTGTTTGTTAAAATTCTCTCTCTGATAAAATAATTTACCCATTAAACTGTGGCATTAAATGCCAATATGAATATCAATATGATGTAATAGAAGAATAATGTACACATATGAATTGCATATGCCAAATATTTTTTTTTCTGAAATAGTTTTTAATCTTCATATTACTTGTATGGCTGGGTATTTAAAAATGTAACTGAATAAGTCTGAATGAAAACTTACTCGTAAAGTAAGATCTGGGGTTTCGAACATTCCGACATGCTCACGTGATTTGACAGATAGTGAGGCTTCATTTTCTGCTGATCACGTGATTCTCTGAAAACAATACGCGCTCCGGCACAGAGCTTCGTGAAAAATTGCGCTGCTTACACGATACGCGCTTTGAAGCTTCAGTGTCATGTAACATCACTACTGCTTCATATGCGGCATTACTACAGTTGTCAAGCACATCTGAGCTGCTGGTTTGATCGTATCTGTATTCCTCTCAGCCGGTTCATAATAAAGGATCCAGTGACTATGGCAGTCTGGGTAGTAATGGCTCCCACGAGCACTACATCAGTGTGGCGTCGTCCAGCGACAGTAACGGAAACCTCTGGGAGGATTCGCACAGAGAACCAGTACGTCTGAATGTGCATGTAAAGTCACATATGAATGTTGGTTTGCATGGGCCTTACGATGGATCTTTCGTCTTGCAGATGACATTGCAGCAGTTTTGTGCTGATGTCAATAAAGTGAAGAACTGGGGCCAGCAGGCGTATCTGGACTCCCGGAGGAAGCTCACACCTTTAGGACCAGCCGCTGCAGGTCTGGAGTATGTCTTCTCTGCATCTGTCTTCAGTCATCTCATCAGCTCATCTTGATGTAATCATATTTGAACGGTGTGTGTTCCCGTCAGTGGCGGCAGCAGGCGTTCATCCGAACACTAGTCAGGGTTTGGGAATTCGAGCTCATCTAAAGCAGTCTCTGCAAGAAGCGCGGAAACAGCCACACATTCCATCCTACCAGCAGATCAACTGTGTGGACAGCATCATCAGGTGAGGTTAAATGTGATAATGAATTTACATATGCAGTCCATTTTAGATATTACATAACAGTATAAATATAAATACTATATATACTAGCTGAAACGGGCTTTCATAGAAATAAAATATACAGATTATATAAAAAAATGTTATATTGGTTATTTTCTTATTTTGGAAATTAAAAGAAAGAAGTTTACATTTAAAATAACAGTGTAGTGATGTCTATTTTTGAATAATCCAGCAAATTAAATGTTTTTCTGTAGTAATTAAATTTATTAATGAATTTGAATATATAATCCATTTTTATTTTATTTTTCATTTTTTATTTTTATTTATTTATTTTATTTTTTATTTTTTTTAAAGAAAGTGGGTTACATTCTAAATAACAGTTTAATAATGAGTAGTTTAGGATAATTAAGCAAATGAAAAAAAACATTCTATTTTAATTAGTTCATTTAAATCCATAAAGCTATTATTTTATTTTATTTTATTTTTCTGGAAATTCCAAGAAAGAAGTTTGTTTTAAATAACAGTTTACTAATAAATATTATTGGATCACATAGCAAATGAAATACATTTTCTATAATAATTCATTTAAATTTCAAATAAATATTAAAACATTAAAAACAATGCATTTTTTGACATTATCATTCATTTGTGTGTAGCCAGTGATCTGTTTATGGAGGTTTGTGTTTTTCCTTCTCTAGATATCTGGAGAGCTGTGCGACATCTGCTCTGAAACGAAAGAGCGAATCTTTGTCTGTAGCTACATCATCATCTTCCTCCATGTCTGAGGAAGACAAACCCGCAGCGGCCGCACATGAAGACACTGTGAACACAGACGGTAAGAGCCCTCGAAGTCCATTCCAAGCCTTTCTGTACCCTCCTAAAACCCTGCACAGATTCTGACGTCTTTCTCCCACAGAAGCTGCGCTCGAGGGCGCCGGTGCTCTGGACAGCCAGGTGTCTGCGGGCTCGGCCACGACGGCAGCGGTGGTGGGAGCGCCACTCACAGACATCACAATCTCCACAGAAGCCATGAGCGTGGTGTCCGTCACCAGTCAGTGCAGTTACAGCAGCACCATAGTGCACGTTCCCCAGCCCGAGTCAGGTGAGTGCACACACATACAGTGACCCAAAATGTGTTTGGCCAGTAAAACCATACTTAAACCATACATGAACTGTCTTTAACTGGAAAATTAGTGTTTACTATTGTCATTTTGCATTATTGACACACTATTTTCCTAATTAATTAATGCTGTTCAGTTGCTTTGACACAATCTGTATTGTTAAAAGCGCTATATAAATAAAGGTGACTTGACTTGACTTAAAGGCATAGTTCACCCAAAAATGAAATGCTGCTGTTAATTTACTCATCCTCAGGCCATCCAGATGACTTTTTTTCTTCAGTAGAACAGCAAAGAAGATTTTTTTGCTGAAACCGTGGTACTTGGTGATTCATAAAGTGCAAGTCAGCAGCTGCCCGTTTTTGAGAATAAAAAAAGCATATCAAGGAACACAAAATTAATACCTGTGGCGCCTGATGATATATTAAGGTCTTATGAAGTGAAGCTATCGGTCTGTGCAAGAAACTGAACATTTTTTATAACTTAATTACCTGTAATCCAGAGCCTCAGGTAAACGGTTCAGAGTGATGTCCGATTCATGATTCATTCTTTTGAACAGGTTCTCTAGTTGAATCAGTTCTAGTTGAGCCAAGTTGAACCAAAGTTGAATCAAATCTGAATGAATCGTCTGAAACAAGTTACTCAATCAAAACTCACTTTCGGATGCCTGACTGTCAACTCTGACTCGAAATGAGCCTAAATACTGGTGTATATGATCACATGACGCTGGTTTTTGCGCTCCAGTTCCTCCAACAGTCACTGAACTGAGGAAACAGTTCAACTCGGACTGAGGACCAATGAGCTGCTGATATGCACATGCGTGAACCGTGCACTTGAATGAAGGGGTGAAATTAAAGTTTTTATCGTTTCTCATGGTTTTTGTAAAATGTTGAGCTGGTGAAGACTAGTATATTCACTTTATATGCTTTAGACATGTAAAACATGCACGTTTCACATCATTATTCTTTAATAATATAACTGCGTATATGTTACGTCATTGTGTTATTTTGTAAATGAACTAGGGAATTGAACCAGTTCAGTTCATTCAAATTGAATAAAGTTGTGAATAATGTTCAGTTTCTTGCACAGACCGATCATTTGACTTCATAAGACCTCAATATATCGCCAGGAGCCACGGGTATTAATTTTGTGTTCCTTTAGATGCTTTTTTTATTCTCAAAATCGGGCAGCTGCTGACTTGCATTTTATGAATCACCAAGTACCACGGTTTCAGCTAAAAATCTTCCTTACTGTTCTACTCCAGGTAAAAGTCACCTACATCTGGATGGCCTGAGGTTGAGTAAATTTTCAAAACAAAGATAAGTTTCTCGGCCCATTGATCACCTGCGTCTGCCGCTTGTCTTCTTCCAGAGGTCACTGCCTTAGAAGATGCTCCAATGGGTAGCGAGCCAACAGACTCTGCCCCCACCCCTGCACGCCCCGCCCCCAGCACCTCCTCAGCGGCTCAGGAGGAGTTACTCGTGGTGTGTGTGTGTGTGTTAGCAGTTGTTATTTGTCGGTCTATTGCTTGTGATATTCTTCATTTGTTAGTTGCTTTGGATAAAATTGTCTGGAGCAAAAGAAGATTGACGTTGTCTGACTGTCAGTGGATTATTTATTTGATTCTATTATAAAAATAACTATTTTAGATGCAAAGTCGGCAACACCAAAGCTCCAAAAGTATCAAAAAATTTATTTTTTAAAAAGACTGTCGCATAGCATATGTGACGTTTCGAGCACGCAGGCTCTTCATCAGACAAATGAACAACACTGATATCGCAAACTTTATAGGCCTACCTCCAGGTGATCAAAGGTCACATGACCATACAATATTATCGTGATAATAATAATACCAAAACAATAATGATATTCTTCATTTGTTAGTTGCTTTGGATAAAATTGTCTGGAGCAAAAGAAGATTGACGTTGTCTAATCAGTGTCTGACTGTCAGTGGATTATTTATTTGATTCTATTATAAAAATAACTGCATTTTATATATATATATATATTTTTTTTTTTATCTGAAAATTAAAAAAAATTTAAGTATTAACAATGTGATAATGTTATTGGAAAATCCAACAAATTAAATATTTTTTATAATAATTTAATTGATACTTTATTTAAATATACAGTACATAAAGATAATAGTCTGTATATTATATTCAGTTATATTTTATATTACTGTAAAAAAAACAGTATGTCTATAATTGTATATTCTAGCATTTTTTTTATAATAAAAGATAAGCACAATCTCATTTTAATTCTGTCTAAGTAAGTGGTACCCTATAAAGCCATCCATGGCAGTGTTATTCTTGTATAATTGAAATACTAATATAATTTTTTAATAATATTTTGATAAAAAAAACAGTATGTCTATAATTGCATATTCTAGCATTTTTTTTATAATAAAAGATAAGCACAATCTCATTTTAATTCTGTCTAAGTAAGTGGTACCCTATAAAGCCATCCATGGCAGTGTTATTCTTGTATAATTGAAATACTAATATAATTTTTTAATAATATTTTGATAATAATTAGTGCTTTGATTATATGGATCGCCCGGTTTCATTTTAATTTTAGTTATGTAAATTTAATTTCAGCTTTAGTTATTTTAGTACATAAAACTGATTAAAACTGAATGTGTGTATATTTTTTTTAAATGTTTTTTTAAAGAAGTCTTTTATGCTCATTAAGGCTGCATTTATTTAATCAAACACAGTAAAAGTAATATTGTGAAGCATTATTACAATTTAAAATAACGGTTTTGTCTTCTAATATACTTTAACATGTAATTTATTTCTGTGATGCAAAGCTGAATGTTCATCAGCCATCACTCTAGTCTTCAGTGTCCAGGGTGTCCGCGGGGTCTTAAAAAGTATTAAAAGTTGATAAATCAATTTAGAGAAAATTAAGGCCCTTAAAAAGTATTAAAAAGTCTTAAATGCCATTTTCCAAGGTATTACATTTTGTATCATCTTTTCATTATGTATATTTGTCGAATTGTGGGGTTCTGTGTATTTTATTTATGGAATCCCGAAAGATTTGACGTCATCTGTTACGGCGCTCACTGACTGACTGCGCTGCTGCGTGATAGCGCGGGGCTTGTTGATCCCGCTTTCGCTGAATTTCTGACCATTATCGCATGCTCCCATCCGCTCCCGCGATTTTTGTGTCCGCTCCCGCAAACATTCTAATATTGTATATAATTTTTGCGCATCATGGCGCCGCTATCAATATGTGGGGTATTTAAATCCCTTTTGAATGAACGCTCGCAGTCGTAGATTGTGTGCGCACTGTGTAAAGGGAGCACATCCTACGATAAAAGATATTTGTCAATGCACTCGGGATCTGTTGAGGAGCAAATCCTCCAACATCTTGTCAGTTATCTCTCCTTACTTTTGACCCATGATCAGTCAATCTGACTTCTGCAGCTCGTGTTGGATGCAGGGTTGTTGTTGTTTTGTTCCACGAAATTGGGCTGCTTTTAAACTGTTGCCATGGGTTGATTTTCCC
>NW_015642820.1:1090271-1105929 GCF_001515625.1 Sinocyclocheilus rhinocerous
ACATGGTAATTGTGCTACTTTGGGCTGTTTTTTTTTTACTGGCATGGGCTTGGGATGCACAAATAAATGATGTAATAGTTGTGATCATTATTTCATTCAGACACGATCAGGTGCAGTACTGACACTCTGTCAAGTCTGCATCAAATCAAGCACTCCGTAATCACAGGTAAACTGTCTGATCAGTCAGGTGTTTGTCATGAGAAGTATTCCACAAAAGAGCTATGGTTTGCAGACAGTTATAAGAGTTGATGTGACAAATACATCTTTTGAATATACTGTGTGAACTATACTGTGCCAGCTTTATTTTGCCTCCTCAATAAGTTCTGTCAGTTGTTTTGTTTATTAGTCTAATTCTTGTTTCTTTGGTTGCATTGGTTAGTTAATTCTCTTGTGCTTCGTTCCCCACTTCTGAAGTCTGTTTAGTTGTGCTATCTTACAATCAATATATAGTAAATGTAAGTTAAAGTGTCGCCGATGTAACCGGTTAAAACTTGGCGTGGCGAATTGTAAAATGTATGGAAAGAGTCTTAAAAAAGGTCTTAAAAGGTATTAAATTTAACTCCATGATATACCCTGGTGTCACATGATCCTTCAGAAATAATTCTAATATGCTGATTATTTTCAATGTTGGAAACAGTTGTGCTGCTTAATATTTTTTGGAACCAGTGATACTGTAATTTTTCTGGATTCTTTGATGAATTAAAAAGTTAAAATGCATTTATTAAAAATATTAATATTTTCTAACAATATAAGTTTTATTTATTATATATTTACTATTTATTTACTATCGCTTTTTTTTATCAATTTAACACATCCTTGCTGAATAAAAGTAGTAATAAAAAAAAAAGAGAAAACATTTACCGACCCCAAACTTTTGAACAGTAGTGTATATATTGTTACAAGAGGCTTCATTAAAAAACATTAAAAATCCTACAGATTTTTTATTTTATTTCAATTTTGTATGTGCATGGTTGACTCTAAAGCAATACAATACCAATACGAGCAATTAAAATAAATGCAGACCCTTCCCCATGCATAAAATTTAATCAGCGCATGGTCTGTATTTAACATAATAGCATTGACGTCCCTCATGCAGTAGTATAATTTTGTGTTGAGACTCATTAACGCTCCTTTTCTATCTACTCTCAGCTGATGCCATGCGTCCTCCGAACAAACACAAGCGTCCCAAACCAGAAGACTCATCCGACAGCTACGGCTCCCAGCCTGGCAACTACTGGTCCCTTCCCGGCCCCACAGGAGCGCCTCATTCCTCCTGGCCTTCCTCAGAGTCCTCTCAGCCCCTGCCGTCCAACATCGGCTTTGTGCAGCCCATGGCAGTGCCCATGCAAACGGCCCCTTACTTCACCGTGGTCGGTGCGGATCAGCAGCCCATGGTGGTCCAGCCTGACCAAGGTGTCCAGAACCTCCAACCCATGCATCCCATGATGGTCGTCCTGCTTCCTAGCTACCCCATGTACCCCGGGAACAATGGCATGTACCTGCAGGGGATGCCGGTCCCGGCGCCCGGAGTCGTTCCCCAGCCTCCCTTTAATATGGGCGGCTACGTCCCACCTGGTGGACACGTGCCACATGGGTCTCCGTCGCAGGGCCATCCTCCAGGTCCCACCGTCACAGGAGTCGGGATGGCAGAGGTCGACTCAATACCCGCCCCTTGGTTTGGGGAAGACCTTGATGCAGCACAGCCCACGGCGCTCTTCTCCAGCTCTCGCTCCAGCTCGCCCATCCAGCTGAACTTACTCCAGGAGGAGCTGACCAAGCCCACCGAAGCCCAGAACAGCACCGGTCCAGAGAGTCTGCATGAACACCACGCCAAAGCGGTGAGACTAACTGACATCGATTGAAATACCCTGAGGCGTGACATGATTTACTCCATCTGAAGCTATTTTAAATATTTTTGTAATTATTATGCATGCAGTTTTTATGACCTCATATTAAGTTTTTGTTAATCATTAATAAAATACTCCATTATATACTAAATTTTTAAGTAAAATGTTAAAATATATATTGAATTCTTATAAAATTTTATCAAATAAAATAAAATAAAAGGGGCTTGAGAGACCAATTTTTATTTGATTTATTATTATTAATGTACTTTTAAAAAAAATGTAAAAGTTAAAACAAAATTTAAAAAAGTAAAATATTTTTCAAATATTTGTAAAAATTCATGTGAAAGGGCTGTAAGAGACAAATTATGTCACTATATTAAAGATTATTAAAATACTTAAAATATGTTGGTAAAATGCATTCGAAATATATAATTAAAATATCAAAAGTTTATATAAGGGTGTTAAAGGTCCAGTTATGTTGCTATAATATTTATTACAATTAAGTGAAATATTAAAATCGAATTAAAATATATTAACATTCTTGTAAAAATTAATATGAAAAGTAATTTTTTTATGTAAAATATGAAAATATGTAGAATGTATATTTTGTACAAATTAATTGGAAAGGGCCTTAAGAGACCAAATATGTTGTTGTGTGTGTGTGTGTGTGTGTGTGTGTGTGTGTGTGTGTGTGTGTGTGTGTGTGTGTGTATATACACACAAACACACACACAGCCTACAAAATACTTGTCGTGAAAGGGTTTTAATTAAGCAATTATGCATACTTCTGTAGTTTGCTTTTTTGCTTAATACTTATCTTCATTTAGCTTCATACTTAATGATTAGTAATTAGTTTTACTAATTTTGAAGCTGAAGTGTGAATGAAGTGAATGGATTAATCAGCATGTCTGTTTCTCTGCTCACAGGAGGACGCTCCCAGCGAGTCGGGTAACCAAGACGCCCATTCTAGCTCCAGTGAAATGCTTGGCCAGTTGCTACAGGAGGACGCCCGCTCAGGAACAGGCTCACATGCCTCGGGCAGTGGCTCCGGAGAGTCGGGAGGCTCTCTGGGCTCCGGGTCAGGACTCGGTTCTAACGGAACATCCACCAGCCATACAGGTGCTGTTCAAAATTAATTATACATGACACTTAATGTTGAGTGAAGAGAATTATGCATGTCTTTTTTGCATTAAATTTCCATTTCAATTTTTTTTTTTTTTAGGCAAGGCAAGTTTATTTATATAGCACATTTCATACACAATGGTAATTCAAAGTGCTTTACATAAAAGGAAGTAAAGGTACTATACTTTTTTTTAGGAACTATAATAGATCAACCTATCTAGTGTTTGAACTAGTGATAGGTTAATTAGTAGTCAGTTAGCTGCACCATGTTTCTCTCCTTTGAGATTACTGGCATTGGTCAAACAGAAATGGTATTTCATCTTTGTGTCAGTCAGTAATTCCTTGAAACAATATTTTAAAATAATTTTTAAATAGTATTTAATAATATGTTATTAAATTAATATAAATTTAATAATATGTTTAATATTAATATGTAAATATATAGTATTTTGTTCATTTTTACTTTTACATTTCGAGTGAAATATTGTGTAAAATATGTTAAAATTTATATTTAATTCATTAATTATTAAATATTATAGTAAATACTTTTAAATAAATGTTTGTTTTATGTTATGTTTCTGCAATTGTTTATATGTATGGCTGATTTAATTTAATTTATTTGTATTATATTACTTTAGCATCAACCATAAACATACAAAACTGCAAACATTAAATATCAAATAAAAACTATTAATTTAAAATGGCATTTATTATTTGTGACCATGGACCACAAAACCAGTCATATGGGTCAATTTTTGAAATTGAGATTTATACATCATCTCAAAGCTGAATAAATAAGCTTTCAATTGATGTATGGTTTGTTAGGATTGGACAATATTTGGCCGAGATACAACTATTTGAAAATCTGGAATCTGAGAGTGCAAAACAATCAAAATATTGAGAAAATCGCCTTTAATGTTGTCCAAATTAAGTCCTTAGCAATGCATATTACTAATCAAAAATCTAATTTTGATATATTTACGGTAGGAAATTTACTAAATATCTTCATGGAACATGATCTTTACTTAATATCCTAATGATTTTTGGCATAAAAGAAAAATCGATAATTTTGACCCATACAATGTATTTTTGGCTATTGCTACAAATATACCCCAGCGACTTAAGACTGGTTTTGTGGTCCAGGGTCACATATACTAAAGTAACCCCCAACAAAAGCAGGAGACACAAGAAATAGATAATACAAGCCAATATATGAATGCCGCTGAGTGTAAGAATATATATTGCTACATCAGCGGACATGAATATATCCACACACATGGAAAGAATGAAAACAGAACAGAATAGAACAAAACACCCCCCAAACAAGCAGATCTATCACCAAGACATATGTACTGCTGCTGCTCCAGAGAGCCATGTGAACTGGATGTATTACTATGGGTGCTTCTCAATTCTTATTTGTGAATCCTCATTTCCTTTCCTCGCGTCAGGATGTGAGGAAAGGACGCAAGGAAAAGACACGAGGATGGAGGAATTGAATCAAGTGAAATGATACCTTTAAAGTTGTCCAAATTAAGTTCTTAGCAATGCATATTACTAATCAAAAATCTAATTTTGATATATTTACGGTAGGAAATTTACTAAATATCTTCATGGAACATGATCTTTACTTAATATCCTAATGATTTTTGGCATAAAATAAAAATCGATAATTTTGACCCATACACTGTATTGTTGGCTATTGCTACAAATATACCTGTGCAACTTATGACTGGTTTTGTGCTCCAGGGTCACATTTATTAAATTGCATTTCCACCACAAAACAGCATTTTTGATGGTGTTTAGAGACTTTTGATTAGTTACCTACTTCCTACTACATAAACATCTTCCAGAAGATTATTTTAATGGAAATTCAATTCAAAAATGAAATTCTGTTCCTAAATGACTTCCTTTTATATGCGAAGCATGATAGTTCTCCACGATTTCATTAAACTGACCCCCAACGTTTCATGTTCACAGGCAGCAGCAACAGCAGCAAGTACTTCGCCAGCAACGATTCATCGGACACATCGCGGAAAGCGCGCAAGTCCACGGAGCCCCAGGAACGTGAGCGTATGACCTTCACAAAGCAAGTGGACAATTCGTTATGGAGCATGATCAAGCAGATGCCCGAACCCGTCATGATGACCTATCAGATCGGCCCCAGGTACCAGACCAGGAACATTTCTTCCTCTCTCTTTCTCTGAATCCCGGGTTCCCGCTCATTCCTCTGAAAAACCTGAGAGAAACGTGACATTCTGAGCATCTCTTTCCACAGGAGAAAGAGATAGCGCTGCCAGGCTCTCTCGCTGAGGTAGTTCTGATCAAGCTAAATGTCTCATTGCACTGTCAGCCCTGAGGTAGGTGACTCTAGGTGACGGTACACAATGAGACCTGTGTTAAAGAGCTTGATGAAGTGACACAAGCACCTGATTATGGATGGAGGAGAGGGCGAATCTGCCAGGCCTCTATGTTTTTTAGAGTATTACGATTAATCACGATTAATCGCATTCAAAATAAAAGTTTGTTTGCATACCATATGTGTGTGTACTCTGTATATTTATTATGTATATATAAATACACATATTACATACATGTATATATTAAGGAAAATGTTAGATTCATGTATAAAATACTTCTATTTATATATAAATTTTATACAAATATACAGTGGGTACGGAAAGTATTCAGACCCCCTTAAATTTTTCACTCTTTGTTATATTGCAGCCATTTGCTAAAATCATTTAAGTTAATTTTTTTTCCTCATTAATGTACACACAGCACCCCATATTGACAGAAAAACACAGAATTGTTGACATCTTTGCAGATTTATTAAAAAAGAAAAACTGAAAAATGCTCAGTATTTAGTAGAAGCACCCATTTGATCTAATACAGCCATGAGTCTTTTTGGGAAAAATGCAACAAGTTTTTCACACCTGGAATTGGGGATCCTCTGCCATTCCTCCTTGCAAATCCTCTCCAGTTCTGTCAGGTTGGACGGTAAACGTATTTTGGATGTGATTAATCGCAATTAATCGTTTGACAGCACTTATATATAAAATATATATTGTGTGTATTTATATATACATAATAAATAGGCAGCGGCGAAGTGAAAATAGCATGTTTTATTAGTGATATAGATGCTATGGATTCTATTTACACTAAGTGCAAATAGCAGTATTTTTTAACGATATGCTATTTACACTAAGTGCAGATAGCTCTATAGATTCTATTTACACTGTTAAAATAGCAAAATTTTCTGCTATTTATACTACTTATTGCAAATAGTGGCAATTATCTGCACCTCAGTATTGTAGTACATTATAAAACAGTACGCAATAATAACATATTGAGTGTAAATTATAATTTTAATTCAGATTATTAAATGGATGCCAACTTATTGGGACAATAAAGCCCTCTCTACACCTACCCTAACCCTACCCGATACTTTATTTCCAACAAATTTCCTTCATTTTTATTGAAAATAAATGCCTTTCCGATGTGATATGAGATTTGAAAAGGGAGAAAAAAGTTCGGCAAAAGGCGGATTTGAACTCGGGTCGACCGCGTCAAAAAGCACACGCCTTATCATCTACGCCATTGAAACTGATGTTTAATGAACGTCTTTTGTAGTCTTGACTACCCCAATCACACGTTGGTGGGTGGAGTTAGTGTAAATAGCCTCTGCCAACAAGGTGGGCTGTTTGCACTTAGTGTAAAAAGACACTCCATAATACATATACACAGTGCACACACATATAGTATGTAAACATAAACTTGTATTTTGAATGCGATTAATCGCTTTGCAGCCCTAATAACGATTTTGAAATCAAAGCGGTGTGCTGTTGAGTGTCATCTAGCGAACGATTGAGGCGGTGTAAGTGAGTTTTATTTTGTGTGTGTGGATATCCATGCAGGGATCAGGCGCAGGTTCTTCAGGAAGACCGGGAGAAGCTGCTTCTGATGCAGCCCATGCAGCCCTGGTTCACCCAGGACCAGAAGAAGGAGCTGGCCGAGGTTCATCCCTGGATCCATCAGCACACGGTCCCACAGGAGATCAACACACAGGTCTGCAACTTATCATTTACGTCAAAATCAAACATATGTAATATTATGGGCCAATATTTGAGATGGCCTACTGATAACTGGCTCCTTGGCCAGAGGCCCTTCTCTACAGTGAGTGAAAGGAGATGCTTGACTTTCAGAAAATTAAGTTGTTCCTTATCAGCAGTTATTGTAGTCTCTGGAAACTATTGTATATATAATAACTATATATATATATATATATACAAAGACTAAAATATGTATATAGTATTAGTAATTTTTGCATTTTACGATACCATTTTAATATTTAGTTTTTGTGTGTGTTTTTGTCTTTTTTTTTGTTGTTGTTGTTGATTTATTAGTTTTAATTGTCTATATGGTTTTTATTCGTTTTTATTTTAGTTTTAGTTATTTTAGTACATCGAGTTAGGCTAAATGTTGCTTTGAAAACTAGCTGAATATAAAATTTATATTTTTAGATTTTATTTTATTTCAAGTAAAAAATATTTTTGTGGTTTTAGTTAACTATAATACTCCTGCTCATCAGGACCTTGTGTGTTTTATTTTACATTTATTTAATATCTGGTTTGCAACTCTGTTAACATTTTTAATATGTCCAAATTACATGTTAAATAACTGAATGTGCAAAATATGAAAATGTATAAAAATATATTAAAATAAATTCATAATTACAAATATTTTTGGTTACACTTTATTTTAAGGTGTCCTTGTTACAGTGCAATTATACATTTAAGTACTGAGTAATATTAATTAACTACATGTACTAACTGTATGATTAGGGTTAGGATTAGGGTTTGGTTTAGGGTTGCTTGCATGTAATTATGCATAATTTATTGTTGTTATAATAGCAAGTACATGTAACATGTGCAACATGGACACCTTAAAATAAAGTGTTACCATATTGTTCTATAATTAACTTGATAGACGTCATCAAAATATTTGTTACAAGTCCCCCTGTAGTCAAATATTTTATCCCTTAAAACTTATTTTGATCATCAAAATGGCATATTTAAATGTTTTTTCTTGTGAAAATAATTTTGTCATGCCTTAAAATAGCTTGAATGTAACTCTACACCCTTGCCTCATTTACTATATGCGGATCTATGAATATGCAAATTAGCCCCGCCTCCACTCAGTCACACCAGCCAGTGCCTCCTGATCCACTGAACTGTAGTTAATGCGGAACAATGGCATACACGGATAATGACTGATAAAACTATGTTTTTACTAGCGGACAACTACAGTGAATACTGTAACATTCGTTAAAGTTACTTACTTGACGATGTTGTGTCCTAAAATGCCTCGAAGACTTGCATGCAGCCGTTTGTGATTCTTAATTCGTGCCTGCGAGCAATGCGTGTGTAGTGCAGTCTGACTCCAGGCTACTTTTACACTGTTGCCGCGGGTTATAATGCAAGTTAGCGGTTCTAAATTCACATTAAACCACGGCTTCATGGGTTTTTTGCTCCAATTTATTTTTGGTTTTGTGCTGGTATCGGTATATTTTGCATGCTAATGATAGGAATCCATCCCTTGACGTGATTGGTTATTGAATTGTGACGTAGCAAACTGAGGGCTGTTTCAAACCGCGTTTCTGAGACAGCCTTTGGGAAACTACAGGGAGAAAATACTCAGCAATGGTGTTGATTAATAGATTGGCACATGGTTTGTCTAAAAGCATATTTAAAACACCACATAGACAAATAAACAACCACTGAACTGTAGTTAATGCGGAACAATGGCATACACGGATAATGACTGATAAAACTATGTTTTTACTAGCGGACAACTACAGTGAATACTGTAACATTCGTTAAAGTTACTTACTTGACGATGTTGTGTCCTAAAATGCCTCGAAGACTTGCATGCAGCCGTTTGTGATTCTTAATTCGTGCCTGCGAGCAATGCGTGTGTAGTGCAGTCTGACTCCAGGCTACTTTTACACTGTTGCCGCGGGTTATAATGCAAGTTAGCGGTTCTAAATTCACATTAAACCACGGCTTCATGGGTTTTTTGCTCCAATTTATTTTTGGTTTTGTGCTGGTATCGGTATATTTTGCATGCTAATGATAGGAATCCATCCCTTGACGTGATTGGTTATTGAATTGTGACGTAGCAAACTGAGGGCTGTTTCAAACCGCGTTTCTGAGACAGCCTTTGGGAAACTACAGGGAGAAAATACTCAGCAATGGTGTTGATTAATAGATTGGCACATGGTTTGTCTAAAAGCATATTTAAAACACCACATAGACAAATAAACAACTTAAAAAACTTGATTTTCACTACAGGGGGACTTTAAGATAATATGATTTGATTTTAATTATTACTAATTGTTGGATCCAGTCAAAAATGTCAAGACCACTGAGGGTCTAGTATTCCTGCTATATTAATCATTTCCACTAAGTTTGCGGTTTGTAAGGTTTTTGTAAGATCTCTCTTATTCTCACCAGTGTAAAATAACTATTTAAAATGTAATTAATTCTTGAATTTTCAGCATCGTTAATCCAGTCTTCAGTGTCACATGATCCTTCAGAAATCATTCTAATATGCTGATTTGCTGCTTTGCATCATTCGACCGCTATCTTCATTGTGTCTCATCATGATCTAAAATCTTTTTTTAGTGTTGTGTGAGTTGTACCACCATGGAACCGGGGCGAGGAACTGAATCTTCAGACTGACTCTCCAAACCCTCTGACTCCTGACAGCTCCTGTCCGCAAGACTGTCCGTTTCAGGACGCCAGACCCAACACCGACACCTGACCGCAGACCCTGCTGGACCTCCGGCCTTCTGGGACTCAGTGATTCTTCTGCTCTCTGATGGGAATCGTGGGAAGAGACGGACGCCCGCATCCGCGTGCCAGTGTCTCATATTTCCTCCTGATGTCACGAAACGAGGAGAGCCCTTTGCACTCGATCAGACCACGTCAGCGTGAGTTTGGACACTCGCAGAAGACGTCACATGACCATGCATTTCTCTCTGCTGTTCTCCGTTACAGTCCATGGACCCAAACAACTGTGAATATCAGACTATAATTTGGTAGTCACCAGTGTGGCTCGTATTTTTTTAAACTGTTGCCCAAATGTTTTTTTTTTTTTTTAAGAAAACTTTGTTAATTAATAATGTGTCCTCTACTGAATCTTGCAGGCTCAGGAGGGTTCATGATCTCCCAGAAGTACCTGTAATGAGTTTCCTGACCACTTGCGTATAAATGCGTATAAATGTCCCACAATGCTGCAACATCCTTTGCAGTTACTAAAGAACATAAGCACTCACCGCCAAAATCTAAAAGCATCTACGAATGGAAATGAATGATATTTGATCCAGAGCACGAAGATCTTCATTCCTTATTGAGCTCATCCAATCCAAACGGATTCGTTTTTTCGTCAGTGTGTTTGTTTATTTTTCTGTTCTCAATTTCAAATGTTTCTTCCACTGTACATGTGACTGAACGATGTCGAGCAATGTCTTACTATGGTATAAAACTAAAGTAATGGTGTAATTGGAATATACAGACATTTTTTCTCTCGTGTATGTTGGGTTGATAGCTGTACTTGTACCTGGGTCACATTTCACCACAAAATAAAAAATTAAAATAAAAAAAAAGATATATAAAATTTACATGTAAAAAAATTATGACCATTTTAGAACCATTTATTTTCATTATGGGAATTTAGGGAAAAAATAAATCTGATAATGCAAAAATAGCAATGCATTCTTAATGGTTCTTAAAATTATTTTTATATATGAATTAATAATAATAATATTAATATTATATAAAATATATATTTTTATATTATTATTATTATTTGTTACGGCCTAAGCCTTGATTATCATCTTTCATGTGACGTCATGTCTCTCCTAATCTTTCCCCTTGAGTCTGATTATTTAGGTCCGCCTTGGTGCACCTGCGTCTCATGGAATGAGTGATTGATTCCCTATATAAAGGACGCTGAAGTGGAGCATGAGGGGCACAGGAGATCCACCAGCAAACAAGTTTTATTACCGTTTCTCTTAATCCTTATATTTTTGTTTTGTTTTTCTTTCGTTGACTTTATGCTTTGGAGCTGCCCCGTGTTTTGGGGAAGTATATCGTTTTTGCTAGTTATTCTATGTTCATTTGTGTTCCTCGTCGTCTTGTTTGGATACGTGTTTCCATTTATGTTATTCTTTATGTTAAATAAATATTTTCGTTTGGCATTTGGGTTCACGTGTCCTCTTTATGCTGCATTCCCCTTTTTTCTGCTGAAACTTAGCAGGGGTTTGTAACATTATTATATTTTCTGATATTTCTGTTGAATTGTGACCTAAACACTCTCAGAAAAAAGGTACAATAGCTGTCACTGGGGCAATACCCTTTAAAAGGTACAACTTTGTATCTTCTTTACCACTACAGGGTCCATATTAGTACCTCAAAGGTATATATATATTAGTATCTGTACCTTTATTTCTGAGAATGTAAATATATAAAACTTCTCAAATCCATCAAGAAGTTCCCAAAAAAAACTCTTTGCCATTTACCATAAGATTTTCACCAAACCTCATTTTCTCTTATCTTGTCTTTTTTTATTTGTTGATCTGTTGTGTTCAGAAGAGTGTGCGCGCGTGCGTGTGTGTGTGTGTGTGTGTGTCAGAGACGATGTGTGTCGTTGTGAGCGTGTTTCCTGTGCTGTTCCTGTTGTCAGAATAGATGTTGTTCCTTTCTGGTTTTTAGGTTGTTGCAGTAACAGAGAACTGCCAGAGGCCCAATTACTGACATGTCAGTCCCACCCGACAGAAAAAGTTTTGTGATCAAAGAGAAATTTTTGTACAGTTTTTAGAAAGAAATGTAAATATCGCTCCAATGTATTTTACGAAAAAAGGTGCAAAATACCACAAATTGTATTAAAAAAAGCCATTTTGTGTCAAATTCAGGCAAGTATTTTGTGACACCACATGATAACTATGAATAAAACACCACAATGTTTTAAACTGTTCTTCTTAAATATGATCCTCATATTTCTCAGTATTTTCTTTTGTATTTTGATAGTCAAAGTAATAAGCACCCAATAACTTACAACTCTTTTAAATATATTTACTTTATTTACATCAAAGCTTAAAGCTACAAATAAATTATCCGCTATTTTTCCTACAAACAAACATATTTTTTGCAAATCAGGCCCACAGAGCTTGTGCATGAGTGTTCTCACGGGATGTTTCAGACACAGTATTTCCAGAAACACTCTGTGTTGCTGCCTCGTTTGCGGTACTGCTTCCTGCTGCCCAGGAAACGGCTCAACAACGGCTTTTCCAGCAACACCTGAACGCCCAACATGAGTCAATATGTTTCAATAAACCTTCATCTCTGTCTGTTGATATAATGTTGCATGATGTCATGGGCTTCATTAAAGGGGTCATATGATGTTGCTAAAAAGAACATTATTTTGTGTATTTGGTGTAATGAAATGTGTTTATGCGGTTTAAAGTTAAAAAAACACATTATTTTCCACATACTGTACATTATTGTTTCTCCTCTATGCCCCGCCTTTTTGAAACGCGTCGATTTTTACAAAAGGAAAAAATGAAATCGCATCATATGACCCCTTTAAATCACTCACTTCTTTTGCAGCTTTACTCGGGACAAATCCAGCTGTTCTGAGACCTGAGAGGGAGACGAAGAACAAGACCAGGTGAGAGTGAGTTACATCCCGCTGTGCTGATGTCAGTCCCATCTGTTATTATAACCAGTGGTGGAAATGGCCAAAATTCACTGGGGGGACTCTAGCTGGGAGGGGAGAGGGGTTATTTTAGATGAACTTTCAGATGTATTTAATTATAAAAGCCTTTATAATCTATAATAGCATTAAACTTTTTTCATGTTTCCTATGAACCATATGTTTTCTTGGGTATCAAGACAGGTACATTGCAGGTCAATGAAAAATGTCCATTAATTATGTGGGGTATAAACATTCATTCAACAGAATCTCTGCTTGGAGATAATTACCTGTGCAATTCTGGCCAAATTAAAGATACATTGTGTAGGAATCTGCACATGTGATAATGTAAGCATTATTAATTAATGACCCCTTGTATTTAATAAAAAATAAAGAATGAGCACTTGTGCTATTAATTAAAAAATTTTAGGAGATCAATGACAAAAAATAACCTTCCCATTATGAGGTGATATTTGACTCCTTAAAATGATTTGCAGGGGCATCTTTGTAATGGCATTTCCCCCCCACCCTTTTAACCTTCTTAAATGTCACCTTTTATGTAAAAATCATAAATTTGTATTATAAACATTTTTTTTTCCTACAAACAAACATATTTTTTGCAAATCAGGCCCACAGAGCTTGTGCATGAGTGTTCTCACGGGATGTTTCAGACACAGTATTTCCAGAAACACTCTGTGTTGCTGCCTCGTTTGCGGTACTGCTTCCTGCTGCCCAGGAAACGGCTCAACAACGGCTTTTCCAGCAACACCTGAACGACAAACATGAGTCAATATGTTTCAATAAACCTTCATCTCTGTCTGTTGATATAATGTTGCATGATGTCATGGGCTTCATTAAAGGGGTCATATGATGTTGCTAAAAAGAACATTATTTTGTGTATTTGGTGTAATGAAATGTGTTTATGCGGTTTAAAGTTAAAAAAACACATTATTTTCCACATACTGTACATTATTGTTTCTCCTCTAGAAATCGCATCATATGACCCCTTTAAATCACTCACTTCTTTTGCAGCTTTACTCGGGACAAATCCAGCTGTTCTGAGACCTGAGAGGGAGACGAAGAACAAGACCAGGTGAGAGTGAGTTACATCCCGCTGTGCTGATGTCAGTCCCATCTGTTATTGTAACCAGTGGTGGAAATGGCCAAAATTCACTGGGGGGACTCTAGATTGAAAGGGGGGGGGGATTGGTCAGATGTATTTAATTAATTATAAAACCCTTATATAATCTATAGTAACATTAAACTTACTTCATACTGCAATTCTGCACCTGCAATTCTGGCCAAATTAAAGATACAGATAAAGATAAGTTGTGTGTGAATTTGCACGTTATAATGTAAGCATCATTAATGACCCCCTGTTTTTATTTTTTTTAAAAACTAATTTGATTAGTGAAATAAAAGAATGATTTAATAAAAAATGAGAATGATTATTGTTTCTAATTGGCCTTTTTAGCAAAGCCCTCAAAACACTTCTTATTTAGTGGTACAGTATTACATGATTTGTAGATTATATTTAATAGTTTACACTTTGCCAGAACGTTTGCAATTAGTTTTTAAAAGGTAACATGACATTCTTAAGTTCTCGCTTACGCTTACATTTCTTTTCAGGAGCACTTGTGCTCCTACTTAAAAAAAAAATTATAATAATTAGGAACACCTGATCAATGACAGAAATTAATCTTCACCTTATTAATCTTATAATAAGGTGATTTTTTTTTTTCTTTGTAATGCCATTTTTCTAACTTTATTAAATGTCATCTTTTGTGCCAAAACAAATTGATTTACAAATGTTTATCAAAATTTTTAATTAAACAAATTCAACTAAAATGATAAGATACAATCACAAAGAATAAGTTACCAGTCAAATTAAACATCAACAATTCATCTTTGCACGGCACAAAAGCGCACAAATGTGGAATATTTACAGACCTTTTGACAAGACTCAGAGGTGGCATTAATGTATAATGTCATAATCTCATAATGTCGGTGTTATGAGATTAATGTTTTAAAAATAAAGTTTTGAATATAGAAATGTTAAAGATTTAAATGGCTCAATTTATCATTTAAAAATGAAACTGAAACCGCCAGGAGGTGGCAGCAAGTCAAAGTCTTGGTCACTGATTCATTTATTCAATCGATTTGTTCAAACAGCTGATTCATTTAGGAACGAAGCAAGTGACTCTCTTTATGAATGGGTCATTGAATCATTGACTCACTAGATTTGTTCAAAAACGCAGATTCATTCATAAACTAAATACCGCTGTGTTTGAATGGAGATGCGCAGCGGTTCAGCTGTGGATTTGTTTGGAACTATTTTTTTGACAATAGAGCACAATCAGACAACAGTGTTTCTAAAATGTAAGTCACTTTAATAGTAACTTTTTTATAAAATCAAAAATGTATAAAACTGATGCATAAAATCAATATCACATTTGCTAACTCTGTCACCCGTCTTCATCGCGATCTCACAAACTTGCATTTTAATTAATGAAGCTCTCAACACTGCACACTGAATTTATAATTTACATCGTCTCTACACTTTGTTTGTTATAATGAATGACAAACTGCAGTCTGCTTTCACGATCTGTTCTGTAAGGAGCAGGACGCGCACCAATAGAGAAGCATTTCTATTGGCTGCAGTCTGCAGGTATTATGGCAAAAGACGACATTGCGCAGCTAACCATATTCCGCTACGTTTTTAGTCTACATTACGCTACGTTTTATATACAGAACTGGGGTCGCTTTCGTAGACTTTTGATTGGATAAAGTATAGAAATCACTTTCATTTCCAATAGAACCTAACCAGTTGGAAGTGAAACGCCGTCCCCCCTCGAAATTCACTCCGCGGACTCCGTCCCCCCGCGTCCCCCCATTTCCAGACCTGTATATATATATATATATATATATATATATAT